>NW_026606412.1:57500-209850 GCF_029834395.1 Sorex fumeus | reverse complement strand
TGCTTGTGCTCTGGTTGGAATCTGACTTAGAGGGTCCCCTTCCAGGGACAACAACTCAGCAAGGTTCTTATGCCAAGAGGAAGTCATTCTGTGAGCTCTACGGACCCCAGTACGCCCCAGAAAGGACACAGATGGCAAGCTTGAAAAGGTGGATTAAAAATGGGGAGGCGGAAAACACGAATTGGCCGACCGTCAGCCGGTCACCCCAGATGACCCCTCGGTCGTGGACCCACAGCACCAGCAACAGAAAGCAGATATAAGGTCACAGTGAAGACTGGGAAGGGGAGGAGGAAAGACGGAGGAAATCCACTCCAAGAGAATGGGGAGGGAGAGGGGGAGAGAGAGAGGAGAGAAAGGGAGGGAGAGAGAGGGAGAGAGAGGGAGAGAGAGGGAGAGAGAGGGAGAGAGAGGGAGAGAGAGGGAAAGAGAGAGGGAGAGAGAGGGAGAGGGAGGGAGAGGGAGAGAGAGGAAGAGAGAGTGAGATGGAGAAAGAGGGAGAGAGAGGGAGAGAGAGACAGAGGGAGAAAGAGAGAGACAGAGGGAGAGAGGGAGCCAGAGGGAGAAAGGGAGGGAGAGAAAGATAGAAAGAGGGAGGTAGGGAGGGAGAGGGGGAGAGAGGGAGGGAGAGGGAAGGAGGAGAGAGAAGAGAGGGAGAGAGAGAGGGAGAGAGGGATGAAGAGAGAGGAGAGGGAGAGAGGGAGAGAGAGGAAGACAGAGGGAAAGAGAGAGGGAGAGAAAGGGAGGGAGAGAGAGGGAGAGAGGAAGAGAGGGAGAGAGAGGGAGACAGAGAAAAAGAGAGAGGGAGAGAGAGGGAGACAGAGGGAGAAAGGGAGGGAGAGAAATAGAGGAGGGAGGGAGGGAGAGAGGAGGAGAGAGGGAGGGAGAGGGAGGGAGAGAGAAGAGAGGGAGAGTTAGGGAGAGAGAGGAAGAGAGAGGGAGAGAGGAAGAGAGAGGAAGTAAGGGAAGGAGAGGTAGAGAGAGGGAGGGAGGGAGGGGGAGAGAGGGAGGGAGAGAAAAGATAGGGAGAAAGGGAGAAAGGGATGAAGAGAGAGGAGAGGGAGAGATAGGGAGAGAGAGGAGAGGGAGAGGGAGGGAGAGAGGGAGGGAGAGGGGAGTGAGGGGGGGAGAGAGAGAGGGAAAGAGTGTTTGCCGTAGAGGCAGGCTGGAGGCAGGGCATAGAAGGAGGGACCCTGGGGACACTGGTGCTGGGAAATGTGCCCTGGTGAATGGATGGATGTTGGAACACTGTATGATTGGAACTCAATAATGGACAACTTTGGAACTTTGTATCTCACGGTGATTTCATTTTAAAAAATTCAAAACCAAAACACGAGTCTCTAATCTGTAACCCCAGTCTTGATGCCAACAAATCATGTGTGTCTGTGTACACACACACACACACACACACACACACACACACACAAACACAAACACACAGCCATTTGGAGATGAGAAAGGTATGTTTAATATATATTTATGTATAGACGTTGTGTGTATGTTTACAGATACACATACACATCATTCCATATAAATAGAGACAAAAAACTATTATATACTTATATAATGTGTATACATCTATCTATAGATTAAAATGTGCATTTAGGTGAGACTCCAAACTATGGATTCTTCTACAACTTGTTTTGTGTTTTTTTTTTTCTTTCCAAGTCCAAACCAGGAATAAAATACCTCTGGATTTTTGGGCTGGAGCGACAGCACAGTGGGGAGGGCGTTTGCCTTGCACATGGCCGACCCGGTTCGATTCTCAGCATCCCATAGGGTCCCCCGAGCACTGTAAAGAGTGATTCCTGAGTGCAGAGCCGGGAGTGATCCCTGTGCATTGCTGGGTGTGACCCAAAAAGAAAAAAATATCTCTGGATCCACAGATTGTCCCCCATGACTGGTGGCTGCTTGGTGGCCTGGGAAATTAGCGGGGATTAAGATTCGTGGGTCACTCTGGCCTGTTTCATACATCTCCGAATCTTCTCCGGATGGAAACTCTTGCAAGTAAACACTAGAGAAGGGGGTCAGAGACACAGTAGTGGGATGGAGCTACTGGCCCTGCATGCGCTGACCCAGGTCCACTCCCCGGCATCGCAATCTGACCCCGAGCCCCACCAGGCAAGATCTTGGAGCGCTGCCAGACTTGGGCCCCGAAACCAACAAAACAAACTCAGGAATGAGAAGCATGAAAAGAGCCATTTCGTCGGTCATGCGGGGAGAGTGGTTGGGGGCTTGGGGGAAGAATGGGGTGGGGTTATTACTCCGCGTATCAGGGAGGCCCCCCCGGAAGAGGCATCTTTGGGGCTTGGCTCCAAAGAAGTAGAAGCGGGTACGGTAAACTTGATAACAACCGCACAACGCCCACCCACCCCCCTAAGAGAGGGGTCCTGGCTCCTGGCCCCAAAGAGGATGGTGGTGTTTTAGACAGGGATGGGGCCCCACAGGGAGATGCCCAAACAAGAAACATAAACCATAACCAGGAGCCCAAATCTGCAGGTCCTAAGGAAGAGCGGGGAACCTTCTAGAAATGAGGCAACAGGATGAAGAGCAGAGAGTTCTCTCCTCGGGCCGGGCTAACCCTTTGCTTGCTCTGGAGAAGCCCGCGTTCTCTCGTGAGGGCACACTTGTCTTTTTCTTGCCCCTCACAATGTCCTAAGTGAGTTTCAATCAAAACTATCCTGTTTTCCAGAAATAAAAGGGGTGAAAAAGAGACGCAAGAGAGAGACGGGGGAAGAGAGGGAGGGATGGAGACAAAGAGAGAAATGGAGAGAGAGTAGGAGGGAGAGAGGGGAGGAGGGATGGAGAGAGGGAGGGAGGAGAGAGGGAGAGATGGAGAGAGAAGGAGGGAGCGATAGAGAGAGAGGAAGGGGTAGAGAGGGAGGGAGAGAGAGGGAGGGAGAGAGAGAGGGAGGGAGAGAGACAAATGGAGAGAAAGAAGGGAGAATGGCGAGAAAAGGAGGGAGGGATAGACAGAGAGGGAAGGATAGAGAGGGAGGCATGGAGAGAGGGATGGAGGATGGAGAGAGAGAGGGAGGGAGAAAGGGAAGGAGGAAAAGGGGAGGGAATGATGGAAAGAGAGAGGGAGAGAGACGAATGGAGAGAGAATGAGGGAGAGAGGAGAAGAAGGAATGGAGAGAAGGGAGGGGTGGAGAGAGGAGGAATGAAGAGAGAGGGAGGGGGAGCGAGAGGAGAGAGGGAGGGAGAGAGAGGGAAGGAGGAAGAGAGGGAGCGATGAGACAGAGAGGGAGGAAGAGAGACAAACGGAGAGAGAGGAGGGAAAGAGGAGAGAGGGAGAATGGAGAGAGAAGGAAGGATGGAGAGAGAGGGAGGGAGAAAAGGAAGGAGGAAGACAGGGAGGGAACAATGGAGAGAGAGGGAGAGAGAGATGAATGGAGAGAGAATGAGGGAGAGAGGAGAGAAGAAGGAATGGAGAGAAGGAAGGGAGGGGTGGAGAGAGAGGGAGGAGAGAGAAGTAGGGAGGGATAGAGAGGGAGGGATAGTGAGGGAGGGAGAGAGAGGGGGGATTGAAGAGTGAGTGATGAAGGGAGGGAAGGAGAAAAGAGTGAGGGATGAGACAGAGAGGGAGAGAGAGAGGGAGGTAGAGAGGCAAATGGAGAGAGAGGAGGGAGAGAGAAGAGAGGGAGAATGGAGAGAGAATGAAGGATGGAGAGAGAGGGAGGGAGAAAAGGAAGGAGGAAGACAGGAAGCGAACAGAGAGGGAGAGAGATGAATGGAGAGAAATAAATGGAGAGAGAATGAGGGAGAGAGGAGAGAAGAAGGAATGGAGAGGAGGAAGGGAGGGATGGAGAGAGAGGAGAGAGAAGGAGGGAGGGATATAGAGGGAAGGAAGGAGAGGGAGGGATAAGGAGGGGGAATGAAGAGAGAGGGTTGGAGATGGAAGGAGGAAGAGAGGGAGGGAGGGATAAGACAGAAATGGAGAGAGAGGGAGGTAGACAGGCAAATGGAGAGAGAGGAGGGAGAGAGAAGAGAGGGAGAATGGAGAGAGAAGGAGGGATGGAGAGAGAGGGAGCGAGAGAGGAGAGAGGAAGGGAGAAAGAGGGAGGGAGCGGAAAGGAGGAAAGAGGGATGGAGAGAGAACGAGAGAGAGGAGAGAAGAAAGAATGGAGAGGAGGAAGGAAGAGGTGGAGAGGGAGGAAGAGAGGAGAGAGGGAGAGATGAAGAGAGCAGGAGGGAGGGATGGAGAGAGAAGGAGGGATGGAGAGAGAGAGGGAGGGAGGGATGGAGAGAGGGGAGGGAAGGAAGGAGAGAAGAGAGAGAGAGGGAGAGAGAGAGCACGTGCCTTGTGGGCAACCATGGTGGTTTTGACCCTGGCCCTGCACAGTATCTCCTAACCACCACGTGGAATAATCCGGGAACACCACCGGCGTGTGGCCCCCACCCCAAATTGTTCCCTCCCCCGATGAACAAAGCCACATTCGGGGAGGAAGCCAATGCACATTCCCGGGTGAGATAGTCACAGTGGAGACCCCAGGAGCAGCCCCGGGTCAGGATGCCCATCAAGACGTCACTCTCTCTGCCTCTCCCCTGTCTCTCTCCCTCTCTTTCCATCTCCCGCTCCCTCTCTCTCTTCTCTTCTTCTCTCTCCCTCATTCCTCTGTCTCTCCCTCTTTCTTCTCTCCCTCTCTTCTCTCTTCCTCTCTTGCCATTTTCTCCCTCTATCTCCCTCTCTCACTCTCTCTCTTTTCTCTCTCCTCTCCCTCTCTCTTCTCTCCTTCTCTCTCCCTCTCTTCCTCTGTTCTCCCTCTCTCCTTCTCTCCCTCTCCCTCTCTCTTTTCTCTCTCCTTCTCTCCCTCTCTTCTCTTTTTCTCTCTCCATTTCTCCCTCTCTCCCTCTCTTTTCTCTCTCCTTTTCTTCCTCTCTCACTCTCTTTTCTCTCTCCTCTCCCTCTCTTCTCTCTTCCTCTCTCTATTTTCTCCCTCTCTCCTCTCACTCTTTTCTCTTTCCTTCTCTCCCTCTCTCCCTCTCTTCTCTCTTTCTCTCTCCACTTTCTCCCTCTCTCCCTCTCTCCCTCTCTTCTCTCTCCCTCTCTCCCTTCCTCTTCCTCTCTTTCTCCCTCTTTCCCCTCTCTTCCTCTCGCTCCCCCCTCTCCCCTTCTCCCTGTCTCCAAGATGTCACAGCCCAAAGGCAAGGTTTAGGGGCAGGTCCTGGGAGCCTGGGGGCCTGGTGGGAACCGCAATCAAGGAGAAGGGGGCATGGGATGGGTGACAGCGTCACAACAGCAAGTGGAAGAGGGAAGAGGAACCAGAGGGGAATCCCACAGTGCCACGCAGGAAACGTTTGGGCATAGCAGTCTGGGGAGCAAAATTCCACCAAGGCTGGTGTCGCTGAAAGAATCCATATTAGGGCATCAAATTTTTGTGTACTTTAGCTAACTTGCAACATTGCTTTCTGTAAAACTGCTTGGCTGCTTTGCACCTGGGGGAGAGGGGACTTGCAAAGTGAAACAGGGCATAACTTCTTTCTACAAGATTCAGGTGTATTTACTGTCCCTGAAATGTATTGTCTCAGTAAAGCACCCTGCAGATTTGGGTAAAGGCTAACTCAGGATGCTGGTGGTTGGGGGAAATTGCCCTTTCCTGGAATGTATTGTCTCACTAAAGCACCCTGCAGACTTGGGTAACACAAAACGAGGATGGTCAAGGGAGATTACCTAAGGCTTAATGATTCCAGCTATAACCTTGCTTGTGCTGACAATCTATGTACGTAAAT
The DNA here is from genome assembly GCF_029834395.1 of Sorex fumeus. Lineage (NCBI taxonomy): Eukaryota > Metazoa > Chordata > Mammalia > Eulipotyphla > Soricidae > Sorex > Sorex fumeus. Next base: position 204,120 of record NW_026606412.1, on the reverse strand, counting down.
GCTGATCTTTGAATCTATAGGCTAAGGAGTAAGGTACTTTTAAATGGATTGGTTAAGAAAGTATATGTTGTTACAAATCTATTGGCTATGAAATGCGCGGGCTTTGCTGTAACGGCCAGTGAAGGCCTATATAAGATCCCCTTTGAAGAAGTTCGGGGCTCTCAGCCACTGCCCATTTCTGGGGTATGCTGCGGAGCCCCAGCATGCTGGTCTAAATAAACCCCGTTTTTACTCCTGCAGGAATTGTGTCTATCTGGTCTCTCCGCGCCTCCCAGGGCCAGGGAACTCCCGATCCCAACATTTGGAGGTCCCACCGAGATCACCGAGGACCCTGCCCCAGGGACGCAGGATTGAGCCGCGGGGTAAGTTAAGGCGCCTCTTTCTCTCTCTTTGTTTCTCCGGTACCGTTTTACTGTAGTTACCGATCGGTGACACAAGCACAGTGGTGTGCAAGCATAGTGACAGTGGTGTGCAGCACACTGTTGTGTGTGCGAGCCTTGTGTCTGACAGACGTGTCGGGAATAGACACGGGCCGCAGCCCTGGGGGACGCCCCGGAGGTGGATGAGGGCCAGGGACGCCTGGAGGCCTCTTTTGTGGTAGCCTCGGAGAGGCTACATCTGGTGTGTCAGGAATCTTCGGCCGCTCTATTACTTCTCTATTCTTCTTTCCTCTCCAAAAGGCCTTGCGCTTGCGTCATTCATTTTTTTGTAGGTTGGATCACGCTCGTCCTTTTTCTCTACCGAGACACCGTCTTTGGAACCATGGGACAATCTCCGTCCACTCCTCTCACTCACTCTCTCCCACTGGTCAGAGGTCTGCTCTCGTGCTCAGAATCCTTTTCTGATTGTTAAAAAGCCTAAATGACAGACCTTTTGCTCTGCAGGATGGCCGACGTTCCAGATTGGTTGGCCCCCCGAGGGATCGTTCCACTCGCCGCTTATCTTCCAGGTCAAGGGAGTCATCTACCAGCCTGCTCCCCGGGGGTACCCGGACCAGGAGCCTTAGGCAGGAGTGCCAGGCCGGGGGGAGAAGGGGCCCCCACTTACTCTGCTCCTCCTCTGCCCCTGAACCCCGAACTCTCTATTGCCACTCCCGGGCCAGCACTGGCCTTTCCCTACTTCTGATCTCTTCACTTGGAAGAACTAAACCCTCTGGAGGTGAAAAATCATGTGCATGCCCTTTGGGCATATTTGGGAGTCCCAGGGTGACTGGTGAGTGTGGTGCACACCTGTGTGAAAGAGTGGACCGGTCCGAGCGAGTGCCTAAGTGTGATCTGTGCGTGTATCCATAGTGTGTGTATTTATTATCTTTCTCCTAATTCTGTTTATTAAGATTGTTTAATACGGGTCAGAATTGATCACTTCTCTGAGATCCACAGGAAAGCTCAGGATCTGGGCTTGATGATCAAGAAAGGTAAATTTGACACTTATTGTTCATCAGAATGACCTTCCTTCGGTGTGGATTGGCCCCCACGAGGTTCCTTCTCTCCAAACCTTGTGGCTCAGATAAAGGAGGTAATCTGTGGAAGATCTGCTGTGAAGTTCTCCTCCAGGCAAGCATCTGAATAGTCTCTGCAAAGAGGCACCCCTCCTTTGTCTGTCTTGCGTCACCATCCACTATTGGGGGGATGGGAGGAAAGCCCACTAGTGAGAAGATTCTGGGAAACTAAGGCAGATCAATTTACAGGCAGAAAATCCTTTTCCCCACCCAGTCTCAGCTAGAGGTCAATTCAAATGCTAATGAAGGCAGTCCAGATGTAAGGCAGAAAGAAAAAAAAAGGGGTAAAAGGCAGGTAAGAAGCCTAAGAAAAGCAGCAAGCCAGCAAAAGCAGGGAAGATGTAGCAAGCTGAGAGAAGGCAGAACTGTTTTTTTTTTAAGGAGCAGAGTTTTTAAGACCACAGCACTAAGTTTGGCTCAGGCACACAGCTGTGGGTCTGCCCAAAGCCAGGCCCACCCAGGTAGAGATGAGCCTCTGAATAAAGGCCAATTTAAGGGAGGTTAGAGTCCCCTTAGGAGAGGCAAAAGTGATAGACCTGGAGAAAAGTTTTGCCAAGGAACCATCCCTTTTCATAGATTATTGCTTGCAATTAGGAAATCATCTGAGGAGCTTCCAACTAGGTAGTTTTAGATAAGGAGATCTTATTGACCTCTGTAACACCATGTGGCCTGAGTATATTGGGGAAAGATAGCCAGTGAATGGCAGTTTGCATTACCAGATCATTTTGCAGTCAGATCTTTGCAGGTAACAAAAGAAATAGGAGAGTATCAAAGCAGAGGAGGCAGGAAAATGCGAGATCTTATGATTAACTGTTTGACATCAGAAACAAAGAAGCCTATCCCCATGTCTGATAGGAAGGTACTAGTTCCCTGCCTCAGAATTAGCCTTGGCGAAAATATGGTAACATCTTTGTCATAGTTTATTTTGCCGGCTTATATCAACAAAAGCGCTTTCTTGACCCATTTTTAACAAGTGGGAGACTGACTAGTTAGGCTGGGAAATGAGGAGCAGAGTTCCCAATCAGCCGCCCTGGGAGCTGTCCCTTCCTTTCTCAGTCCATCAGTTTCTCCCTGCCATTTTTTTGAAGGGTCAGATTGATCGATCAACTACAGATATGTGCACATGTACGTGTGGTGTTTTCGTCAGTTCACTGTCTGTCTGTCTGTGTCCGTCTGTCTGTGTCTGACTGTCTGTCTGTCTGTCTGTGTGTCTGTGTGGAACACTTGAGTGTTGGAACCAGGCTGAAATCAGAAGTAGAAATTTTAGAGAAGTTAGTGACATGCAACCCAGTGATTTAAGAAATGCAGTTGTTTTAGGAACCTGTTAGACAAGGGTTAATCCTTATCAGAAGGTTGAGCCTACAGAGAAAGCAGAATTCTCAATCTAAATTTCTTGTTAGAAGAACATTGATTATATTATTAATAGTTGAAATCCTTTTTGAACTTAAGAATCTTGTACTGTCTAGAAGAGCTATGGAACTAGAGCCTGAAACTAAAGTGAAATAAGAGTTCAGAGAAAGCAAGAACTTGTCTTACAAGCCTCAGCTAACTTTTATGAAAAATTTGTAAGAGGCAGTTTCCCTTTTTCTCACAGAACCTAGCAGGTCTTAGATACGGAGATCTCAGGTGCTAGCCAGGCCTGATCTTTGGGTTGCAGATTCCCAGCTCTAGGCAGGCTAGTCTTTGGTACGAGAGTGGAGAGAGGATTGGAATAAACTGCAACTAAGATCAAGCAGCCTGGCCATAAGGTTTCCTTCCTTTTCCTGCCCATCTCCATCTACCTCCCTGGAGTGGGGGAAACTACAGAACGCTGGCGGTGGGAAAGATAGATTGTTGCCATCCTTTTTGTGCTCACACAACAATTCAAATATTTTCTTATGCTGATATCAAAGTTTGGTTAAAAAAAAATCCAAAGGGCTTTTTCTGTGTCTGAAAGCATGTTTGTATTTCTGTGGAATTGTTAAAAAGTATCTGGTGTAGAAAGCTCATGATTTTAAATAATTAAGGTACAAGAACTATTGAAATTAAGCCAAAGAAGGTTTTATCATGTTTTATAAAAATTGATTGTTTATAGGTCTTATGCTGTTATGTTAATGTACATATTTGTATCTGCATTGGATTAGAATATTTGACCTAGAAAGAGTTAAAATAACTATGACACATTAAAACTGGTTTAAAAGTAATGGTTTAGTTTAATCATGAGTTTCTAGAGTTATAAAATTGGTTACAAAGTTTGTCCTACCAGTGCTCTATCTGATCTCTGAGACTCTTGGTAACTAAAATTTCTAGGGCTACTTAGTAATAAGTTGTATTGAATTAGTCTCAGATGTCAGCCTGACAATTTGAAGCCATAGCATTGCTTGTCTAGTGCTTGAAAGTGCATGCTATTATTTTGATAATTTTATTTTATGCCAAGGTTTGTCTCCAGGTATCAACCTAGCCCTGACCTGAGATGCTTTCTGCTTCATGGTAATATATGAGTGTTTTAATCTTTTTGTATTTGTGTTTTCCTCTAAATCAGAATTTTAAGATGTCTCCTGGTTAGTTTCTAATGTAAAGTGATCTTTTGCCCAGTGGATATACCTTGTAAAAGCTTTAATTGTGAGCATTTTTAAGCATTTTGAATATCTATGGAACTGATCTAATGCTTTTGAAATAGTACTGCAGAGTACAGTTTTGTCATGTTAAGTGAGATGGTTGGTAACTTGTGTCTAAATTTGGGAGATCACATTGTACATTGTACTACTATAGATGTATGCCATAAGTCAGAAAGATAATGGATGGAGATATCGTCAGTGGGAAGAAAGGAAAGGAATTCTGTTAAAGTGAAATTGATTTTTAAATGAATGAAAGTTACAGAATGTATGTAAAGGAATGTGTAGAAGGTTTGAGGTTGTTCTAAAGAAAAGAAACTGGTCAAACTGTTATAAGAAACGCTTTAAATCACATGCAGAATTCTTCTAGCACCTTTGTGGTAAGATCTATGGTAAAGATGATTGATGGATTATCTGGACTCCTGTTACAGTGCTCTTAAGATCATTGAATTTTTCAAAAGTTGCAGAAATCAAGGGTTTTGACATGGGATTAAAAACATGTTAAACGGTATGCTTTATCTCTACAGATTTTAGCTTCTCTGACTAGGACCCACAGCAAACAGGTGTATTACATCTCTGTGAGTAAAGTGAAATACTTGCTTTTCTCTTCTTTTGTACCTTCAGTATATTTTTTGATGTTTCATGGCACTATGTTGGTTTGCATAAATCCAGATAAGTCTTTCCTCTCTGTAATAGGGTCTACCCCTCATGCAGACAGGAAAAACCAGCCATGGGACCCCAAAGCCCTCTTCCAGGGAAACAGTCAGGGGATCTGTCTAAATGACAGGAGCAGGGATTTAACAGGTACTGTTTCAAGAACCCTACAAACCTCAGAGTGACCCTAGAGGCAGGCTGGCTCGAGAAAAGACTGGAAACCATCACTGCTATGGAGAATGAGGAATCTAGGACTCTGCAATGACTAACTCAGTCTGGGCCTACTCTCAGCGTCAAGGAAAAACCTGGAAACCAGGATTTTTCCCAGCCCTGAAGAAGGGATGGGATGGATTCCTTTCTGCCAGGACATCTCTGTGGAAAACGAGGACCAAAGCCACAACCCAAGGGCTCGAGACATCGCGGGACATCTTCTGGCCAGGCCTGGGTAGCTCTGACGTGCCAGATAAGATTAATGAAGATTAATGCCACTATTGTTGTGTCTCCTGTCTTTAGCTGATCCCCAGGACTTCTCAGTAAATAATTGGGTATCCCAAATGGAGAGTTCTCTAATCTTACTGTGTTTATGCAAAAGAACAAGCCAGGTTTGTTAAACTATCTTGCAACGTTTTAAAATGAAGGTGGAGAGAAAACCGTGTTTCTGTAACTTGCTTTTTGTAAGAATCAGATTCTAATTCTACAGAGGTGATTGAATAAATGTATTCTAATCTTGATCTAAAAGGTACCCCCTTTGGGGAAATTTAGATAAAACTTAGTTTACTGTCTGTAGGTAAAACAGCCTAATCTGTAAAGGGAACTCAATATTATACATGCTGTCACTAGTCTGATACGAGCATTGAAAGCCAGAGCTTTACTAGGGTGAAGCTCATCTCAAAGTGCAGAATTGCTTTCCCCCGGTCTGAATTGGCCAAAGTGTCGAGAAAGGCATCTAAACTGGTCAAATTAGAGTAGATTAATATCTAGTTCTAAAATACTGTGAATTTTCTTTCTATACTTTATTGCATCTCATTTTCTGTGAACAGTCATTTGGAGAGAACAAGAATATTATCAGCTCTTAATTTCTGTTGCATCATGGGATTAACAACTCCTGAACCAATGCAATGGAATATTATTAAAGGGTTATGTTTTAACACTAGTGAGAACCATCTTCCATGGGGAGGAACTGAACAGCAAGTAAGATAGAAGTAATTCAGAACTGTGCTTTCTGTGCCATTAATGAACTTAGTGGAAATCCTGAGCCTCCTCTCCTAACACCTGTTCAGCATCAAGGAACTTAGGGGTGAATCGGCAGCTTGACCTTATACAAATGATCAAATGTTCATATGTTCAAGGTATAAATATATGTTGGTTCTCATTGATAGCTTCAGTATATGGGCAGAAGCTTTTCCAGTCTGTACTGAGAAAGCCAGAGAATGGCTTGGTGTTTCTGTGACCATTAGAAAAATCTGAACACAGGAAGTTATATTATCAACCAAACCTGTTTGTAGAGTTAATCCTTTTCATTGTTTTAATGATAGAGATGGGTATGGCATTATGTTGCTTTGGTTTCTGTTGCTTTAACTCTTTTTAAGACCTCATCGAGAAATCTCTCACATCCCTGTTCGAGATAGTCTCCCAAAACCTGAGAGGACTCGACCTTCGACCTGTTGTTCCTCAAGAACAGAGGGCTTTGCTCTGATCTGGTGGAGGGATGCTGTTTCTACGCAGACCACACTGAGGTTGTCAGAGACTCTATAGCCAAGCTACGGGAAGGCCTTGAACGACGTCAGAGAAGCCTGGGAGAATTGGTTTGAGTCTTGAAGATCCTCCTAATTCGGGGCAACAATACCGGACTCTACCCACTGAGGGAAGCTACTCTTAACCACGGGTCCTTGAATTAGGCCCCGACCCCCCCACGATCTCTAGGATTAGAGATGCTCATGAAAAGAAGTGGGGAATGAAAGAATCCATATTAGGGCATCAAATTTTTGTGTACTTTAGCTAACTTGCAACATTGCTTTCTGTAAAACTGCTTGGCTGCTTTGCACCTGGGGGAGAGGGGACTTGCAAAGTGAACAGGGCATAACTTCTTTCTACAAGATTCAGGTGTATTTACTGTCCCTGAAATGTATTGTCTCAGTAAAGCACCCTGCAGATTTGGGTAAAGGCTAACTCAGGATGCTGGTGGTTGGGGGAAATTGCCCTTTCCTGGAATGTATTGTCTCACTAAAGCACCCTGCAGACTTGGGTAACACAAAACGAGGATGGTCAAGGGAGATTACCTAAGGCTTAATGATTCCAGCTATAACCTTGCTTGTGCTGACAATCTATGTACGTAAATGCTGATCTTTGAATCTATAGGCTAAGGAGTAAGGTACTTTTAAATGGATTGGTTAAGAAAGTATATGTTGTTACAAATCTATTGGCTATGAAATGCGCGGGCTTTGCTGTAACGGCCAGTGAAGGCCTATATAAGATCCCCTTTGAAGAAGTTCGGGGCTCTCAGCCACTGCCCATTTCTGGGGTATGCTGCGGAGCCCCAGCATGCTGGTCTAAATAAACCCCGTTTTTACTCCTGCAGGAATTGTGTCTATCTGGTCTCTCCGCGCCTCCCAGGGCCAGGGAACTCCCGATCCCAACATCGCCAAGAGAGAACCAAGAGTCCGGGAGACGCCACAGGCCCCCAGAGCAGAATCTAGGGGTGCTGATGGTGGGGTGCGCTGAGCAGGCAAAAGGAGGGGTCACGGAACAGAGCGGAACTTCCAACACCGGCGCCGGGAAACTTTCAGCAGATATCCCGACGGTAGCCCGTTGGCATGGATTTGGGGGGTGCCCCAGAACTGTCACTGGATAAAGGAATGTCCCCAAGAGGGACACGGTGCAGAAGCAAGAAAGTGGCGTGGGCTCCGCAGAGGGTCGGCGCTGGACACCTGCCATCCAAGAGAGACGATGGAAGCAATGGTGATGGGGACAGGCAGAGGTCCCCCCAATGGCAGGACCCCGAAGGACCACAACTGCTGGGTCGCGTTGGAATGAGAAGGGCCGAAGTGGAGACCCGGAGGGGGGACAGGCCAGTTCGGGGTGAAGGTTCAAGGGGGGAGGGTGGAGACAGCAATTCGATTTGCTTTCCACTCGGACCATCCAGGGAGCAAAGAGGAGACATGCCACGGAGGTAAAGGTCTGTGGGAAGCCAGGGACAATGCTTAGTGCTCTGGAGAGAGGGGCCGCAAGCCTGGGGGTGGATAGGTGTGGAGAGAGGCGGGCAGAGATGGAGCAGGAGAGAGAGGAGTTAGAGAGGGGATTCTGGGAAATGAGAGGGGGAGGAAGAGGGAGAGGGCGAGAGAGAGGGAGAGAGAAAAGAGAGAGGGAGAGAAAGGGAGAGAAATGGAAAGAGAGAGGGAGAGAAAGGGAGAGAGGGAGAGAGAGGGAGGAAGGAGAGAGAAGAAGAGAGAGGGAGAGATGGAGAGAGAAAAGAGAGGGAGAGAGGGAGAGAGAAGGAGGAGGGGAGAGGAAGAGAGAGGGAGAGAAAGGGAAAAAGAGGGAGAGGAGAGAGAGGGAGAGGAGAGAGGGGGGAGAGGGAGAAAGAGGGTGAGAAAGGGAGATGGAGAGAGAAAAGAGAGAGGGAGAGAAAGGGAGAGAGAAAAGAGAGAGGGAGAGGAGAGAGAGGGAGAGAGGGAGAGGAGAGAGAGGGAGAAGAGAGAGTGGGAGAGAGGGAGAGGAGAGAGAGGGAGAGAGAGGGAGGGAGGAGAGAGAGGAAGAGAGGGAGAGAGAAAAGAGAGAAAGGGAGAGGGATAGGGAAAAGAGAGAGGGAGAGAAGGGGAAAGAGAGGGAGAGAGAAGGAGAGCGAAAAGAGGGAGGGAGGGAGAGGGAGATAAAGGGAGAAAATGGAGAGAGAGGGAGAGAGAAGACAGTGAGGGGGAGAGAGAGGGGAAGAGAGGGAGAAAGAGAGAAAAGAGGGAGAGAGAGAAAGAGAGGGAGTGAGGAGAGGAAGGGGAGCGGGAGAGGGAGGGAGAAAGGGAGAGAGAGGAAGAGGGAAAGAGAAGGAGAGGGAGAGAGACAGTGAGAGGTAGAGAGGGAGACAGAGAGTGAGAGGGAGGGAGAAAGAGGGAGAGAGGGAGCGAAGGAGGGAGGGAGGGAGGGAGGGAGAGAGACTGTGTTCATCCACTGAGACACCCAAACGGAGATGGGAAAGAGAGGGGTCTCTGATTCCTTGCTTTCAGGGTTCATGTGGAAAGAAGAGCTTCTGGGGAACCCGTGATGGGATGGGCGAGTCAAGGGGCCCCAGAGCATGGGGGGGGGAAGGCCAAACGGATCCTGAAAGCCGTGTAGACTGTGTCTCAGCAAGAAGTGGCTGAGTCCATATCAGTCACAGTAGAATCAAGGTGGGCTCCGAACAGACTAGACGAGCTGACCACTGGGAAGGGCAGTGGCCCAAAGACCACTTCCGGTGGTCCCGGAAGTCCAAACTCCCATCAACACTGCCAGATCCGGCCAGTCCTTCCGCCACGGGCCACTGGGAAACCGGAGTGGGCTGTACCATTTGGGGCAGTCACCAGCCCCCCTACACAGAAAACTCAGAAACGCAGCTGGCGGTGGGCCAGAGTCTCCTCGCTCTACCCATAGGAGACTCCTTGGCAGGGTCTTCTAGACCGAGAAGGATGGGAAGACGCTGAGCTTGAGCGAATGTGGGGGCAGCTTTGGCTCAAGAGGGCTCAGAACATGGTGTGGAAAGTGACCGTAGCAGAAGCAACACTCTCACCTTCTCGGGAGGAAAACGTAAGCCCCCAGTTTCTGATTTGGTTCTCTGTGTCTATGTGTGACTCACTTCTATTCTCAGTGCATCATGGTCTGAAAAGATCGTTGATACTATTTCTAACTTCCTGATTCTATTGAGCTATGTTTTGTGGCCTAGCACATGGTCTATTTTGGAAAATGTTCCATGCACACTGGAGAAGAATGTGTATTCTCTCTTTTTGGGGGTGTAAAGCCCTGTATTGGTCTATAAGCCCTCTCTCTTCTATTTCTTCGTTCAAAGCCAACGATTCCTTGCTGAGTTTTGTTCTTGTTGATCTATCCAGAGGTGATAAGGCGATGTCGAAGTCTCCAACTACTATTGTGTTGCTAGCAATGTCCTCCTTAAAATCTGTTAGCAGTTGTTTTAAGTATTTAGCTGTTCCCTCATTAGGTGCGTATACGTTTACGGGTGTGATTTCTTCCTGTTGTACGTATCCCTTGATGAAGAGAAAGTAGCCTTCGCTGTCCCTCCTAATCTTTTTCAACCTGAAATTAATGTTGTCGGATACTAGTATGGCCACCCCAGCTTTTTTGAGGGAGCTGTTTGCTAAGCCCCAGTTTCTAAGCAGAGGGCCCCAAACTTATATAACCTGCCACCCACTTTTTAAAAAAAAATGAGGGCTGGAGCGATAGCACAGCAGGGAGGGTATTTTCCTGGCATGTGGCCGACCAGAGTTTGATTCCCAGCATCCCATAGGGTCCCCCGAGCACCGCCAGGAGTGATTCCTGAGTGCAGAGCCAGGAGTCACCCCTGAGCATCACAGGGTGTGACCCGAAAAGAAAAAAAAAGAATGCAGTGGGAAAGGTATTTGCCTAGCTCACAGCTGACCGTGGTTTGACCCCTACCTTCCCACAGGGTCCCCTGAGCACTGTCAGGAGTGACCCCTGAGTGCAGAGTCAGGAGTCAGCCTTGAGCATCACCTGGAATGGCCCCCAAAGCAAAACAAAACAATTTCCCAGGTTGACTTCTGGTGGCACCTCCCTGGAAGGTAAGACCCCTTAAACAAATAGGAAGTGTCCCTTTCAAGCAGTTGTGTTAAGTCTTCCATCACCCCAGTGGGTATTTCCAGCCCTTAGGGCTGGAGCAAGAGCACAGCGGATAGGGCTTTTGCCTTGCACGTGGTCGACCTGGGTTCGATTCCTCCACCCCTCTCGGAGAGCCTGGCAAGCTACCGAGAGTATCCCGCCCACACGGCAGAGCCTGGCAAGCTCCCCGTGGTGTATTTGAGATGCCAAACACAGTCACAACAAGTCTCACAATGGAGACGTGACTGGTGCCCACTTGAGCAAATCGATGAACAATGGGACGACAGTGACACAGTGCTACAGTGCTACCCTTGGGGGTGGATGTTACCTACTTTGGGGGAACAGTACACTGGAGCAAGACACAGCATCAATGGTGGCACCCAGAGCATCTTAGCCCAGGAGGTTGGGTGCTGGGTGCCGCTTTATCTTCCTGGCATACCATTGACAACAAAGCTCCCTGTCTGCCCCCAACTCTGGCTCAAGAAGGCTTTGGAGGTCCGACTTCCGGCGCTTTCTTTTCTTTCTTTCTTTTTTTTTGCTTTTTGGGTCACACCCGGCGATGCTCAGGGGTTCCTCCTCGCTCTGGAATCACTCCTGGTGGTGCTCAGGGGACCCTATGGGATGCCGGGGATCAAACCCGGGTCAGCTGCCTGCAAGGCAAACGCCCTCCTTTCTGTGCTATCACTACAGCCGCTCGGTGTTTTCTTTTCTTTTCCTTTTTTTTGGGGGGGGGGTCATACCCGGCGATACCTAGGGCTGACTCCCGGCTCTGCACTCAGGAATCACTCCTGGTGGTGCTTGGGGGACCCTATGGGATGCTGGGAATCGAACCCGGGTCGGCCGCGTGCAAGGCAAACTCCTTCCTCTCTGTATTACCGCTCCGGCCTGAATACTATTGCTCCAAACTGAGTAGCTAATTAAAAAAAATTGACAGTGATTTTCAACTGCCAGGGCTGGGTATAAAAGGACATAAAATGTCAAGCCCCTCTTTCTGATAATCAAGAGACACTGTCCTCCCAACGACCCCATGTGGCGCTCTGGTATTAGTCCCCGCACCTCAGCAAGCTCAAGGGTGAACGCAGAGTATACTGACCCCCATCCAACGCTACCCCTCCCCCAGGTATTTCTCCTGCGCCCACCACAGTACCTTTGCTGATGTCTTCATATTCCAGCCAGAGCCGCCGCTGCACCTGCTTGTTGGGGTACCAGATCGAACAGGACTCCTCGAAGCCGTAGACGGCTTCCTGGATGTAGTGGTTGCCAAAGTGGTCCAGGAGGGCCACGAAATCCGCCCGCGAGGTGGCACCATCCAGGGAGTGGAGGGCGTTGCTCAGAGCTATGGGGAAAGGAGCATCGTGGCAATTAAGACAGGAAGCCGGCCTCACAGGCTGGGGGGAAAAGGCAGCTGGAATGGAGAAGGGACCACTAAGTGAAGGATGCCTGGAGGGCTCGCTTGGGATGGGAGATGCGTGCTGAAAGTAGACTATGGACCAAACGTGATGGCCACTTAGTACCTGTTTTGCAAACCTTAACACCCAAAGGGAGAGAGAGAGAAAGAGGGAATGTGCCTGCTATGTTACGTTTCGGTCATACAATGGTCGAGCACCCATCCCTCCACCCGTGCCCAATCTCCATCATCAATGTTCCCAGTATCCCTCCCACCAACCCCACCCCTTCCCCCCCGCCTCTGTGGTAGACACCTTCCCTCTTACTCTCTCTCCTTTGGGGTGTTGTGGTTTGCAATACAGGTACTATCATGTTTGGTCCATAGTCTACTTTCAGCACACATCTCCCATCCTGAGCGAGCTCTTCAAGCATCATTTACCTAGTGGTTATTTTATTTATTTATTTGGACTTTTGGGGTCACACCGAGCGATGCTCAGGGGTTCCTCCTGGCTCTGCACTCAGGAATCACTCCTGGCGGTGCTCGGGGGACCCTATGGGAGGCCGGAGATCGAACCCGGGTCGGCCGCATGCAAGGCAAGTGCCCTACCCACTGTGCTATCACTCTGGCCCCCCCTAGTGGTTATATTTGACCTTTGACTTGGAGGCTTTTGGAGGTCACACCTGGCGATGCTCAGGGGTCACTCCTGGCTCTGCACTCAGGCAAGTTTAAGCCAGACACTGCAATGCTCTATCGCTCCTGCGAGGTCACTGTCGTCTTGCTTCACTTTTTCTTTTCTTCCCAGTCAAAGTCATAATGTGAGGAGCTGGAGCGATAGCACAGCAAGGAGGGCGTTTGCCTGGCACGCGGCAGACCCGGGTTCGAGCCCCTGCATCCCAGAGGGTCCCCTAAGCACCACCAGGAGTGATTCCTGAGTGCAGAGCCAGGAGTCAGTCCTGTGCATCACCGGGTGTGACTCAAAAAGAAAAAAAAAGGAAGGAAGGAAGGAAGGAAGGAGGGAAGGAAGAAGGAAGGAAGGAAGGAAAGAAAGAAAGAAAGAAAGAAAGAAAGAAAGAAAGAAAGAAAGAAAGAAACAGTCATCATGTGAGAACCATTCTGCGGGCTCAAATCAAAAGTCAAACAATAGGACAGGGCCACCCAAGACAGAAACAATTGCCTGCAATAAATAAATAAATACAAAGGGGACTCAAACAACATGCGAAAAGGTGGGCAGGGCTTCTGTTTGTTCTAGAAGTTCCATGTATAGGATGAAAACTGCCCGAGGGCAGAAAGAAGCTTCCAGCATCCCTCACTGCCCAGTGCCAAAGTCCCCATGGACTGGCTTTTCTCCAATGAAGAATTTTTTTTTCTGCCAAGTTTTCTGTAGCCCCAACTCGGCAACTCTGAGCGCAGGCAACTTTCTAGAACCTTCTACGCTGGCAGGGAAGGGAGGGAGGGGAGACTAGCTCAGGGTGCAAACCCCAGTTCTGAATTCACAAATGGTGGGGGATGCTGTTAGTGATTGTAGGGGGCCTATGACTTACTGTTAATCCCTGCTGGGTAAAGCAGGAAACTGTGTGTGTGTGTGTGTGTGTGTGTGCTTGTGTGTATGTTTTGTGTGTGTGTGTGTGTGTGTGTGTGTGTGTGTGTGTGGTGGGGGGTATACTGAGTATTCCTAGAGTGAGAAATTGCTCATTCCTTGTAGGATAACATTGGTTTGTCCTTTCTGCCTTGTTGCAGGGAGCTCAGGCTGATTGGGTTACTCTCGTCACAGTGCTCCCATTCCTTGGTGCTTATTTGTAACTTCTTTCTTTGTGCTCTGTTAACTTGCAAATCTTGTTTTCCACTTCTCCTTAAGTCCTCTGCATAGTTAATTCAGATCAACGTACTTTGTGTATGGACACAGACAAGAAAAGACAGTAGATGCTATGCTTTTGTAACGTGGGAGTTAGTTGACTCTGAATGATATTTACCTCCTGACCTCAGTCTCTGCTACCCTTACCTCCTAGCACCCCCAAAGCAGGGTCCCAATGAGGGACTGGATGGACCCAGGGCAAGCGGTGAGCTATGTGCTACCCTGGCATCGAAATGGGCCTGGCCAAAATGCCAAAATGCTTAACCATAAGTTAAGAGCTTGGTCATGGACAAATTCTGTCATGATCCAAAAAGCAATAACTAGATTCGGACCCTGCTAGGGTTAGGAAAGATTAATCTGGCCTGAGCTCTGTAGTCTGAGTCTGTGGCAAGATGTTCCCGGGAGAGACACCCTACAAGCTCAATGTATCTCTTACTGTATCCATTAAAATTTTACTAATATTAAGAAGTAGAATTAAGATGTTAATTAAGTTATTGGACTAAGGAGAAGAGGAAAACAATATTTACAAGTTAGCAGAGCACAAAGAAAGAAGTTACAAATAAACACCGAGGAATGGGAGCACTGTGATGGGAGCAACCCAATCAACCTAAGTTCCCTGCAGCAAGGCAGAAAGGACAAACCAATGTTATCTTACAATTTTTTTTTTGGTTCACAATACAGTTGTTTCAAGCATTTAGTGTTCCAACATACTAGTGTGACCTTCACTCCACCCCAGGTCTCCCTCCGAATCCCAACCTGTCCCCTGAGGCACAGAACAAATTTACTTTATATTGCTTATTCCGACAAAGCTTTAAGAAATGGCAAATAGAGACATCAGAAAAAAAAATCAGTAAAAGCCAATTTGCCATTACTATATGATTTTGACCTGTGTAAAATAAGAAAATGGAAACTCTGTAATGCAATATAAAATATTCTCATTTACATCTATACGTTTTCAACTCTGGAATCTATCACTGTATCACTGTATCCCTGTCATCCTGTTGTTCATCGATTTACTTGAGCGGGCGCCAGGAATGTCTTCATTCGTCCTAACCCTGAGATTTTAGCAGCCTCTCCTTACTCTGGAATCTACAGTACACTAAATTTTATCTTTATACTTGGACCTCGTTATGGTAACAATCATGTTAATAACACTTTTAAAGCAATTCTGTGTTCCTATTTTGGAGTTTCCATGGAATAGGTAACACTTTCCTATGTAAATTTTCCTCCTACACTTTATCTAAACACTGTGGTTTACAGAATTGTTCGTGATGATTTGTTTCAAGCATTCAATATTCCACCCCCACTCCTACCATCATCATTACACTTTCCTCCACCACTGTCTCCAATTTTCCTAACCACCCCGTAGCCTGCCCCCACAGCAAACTCTCAATAATTTATTCTATATTGCTTCTTATCTATAATTTGCTAACAGAATGTTAAAAAATGTTTCCTTAGGAGAAAATGAGTGTCAATTGTTGTGTCTCACCATGGAGCCATTAAGCCCTCGTTTGAGAGATTACTGAGACACCGGTACAGATTAAGCCTTTTGTCTTTCCCTTTTGTTAATTGTCCCTCGGTCGTTTTTTTTTTTCTAAGTGACCTCTACCCCGGAAGCTGTTTGGGAATCTTAAGTTTTGTATTTTCCCCCTTCCTTCCTTTGTCTATTCTTCCCCTTACTCTCTCTTCTGATGGTAATTCGGTTGCTGGTATTGAACACATTCCCTCTGTCCTGTGGTAGGCAATTGACTTTGTTACTTCCTCATGACACAGGGGACAAGAAGGGGGACAGATGACAAAAAAAAAGGGTTTCTCTTCATGGGTTCCTGCCTTGTCCTTCCCGGTTTTCTAGACCCATCAGGTTCTGGCGAAAACCCACCCTTCCTTTCCCATGTCCTGAAGGGCCCCCAGCCCAGCCCTCTTGCAGCCCAAGAGGGCGTGAACAACCCAGTGAACAACTATCCAGTGAACAGCACTGGGCAGAGCGTGGGGAGCAGAGGGGGTGCCCACGCCAACGAGGGTGGGGTGTGTAAGGCGCAGTACTTACTCACCCTGAGACACGGCCACCTGGTTGAGTTTGATGTGATACATCAAGGACCGGACCTTCCAGTGCTGTAGGACGGGGTACCCCGACACCTCGCTGAAGTTCACCATCCCTGGGCAGAGAGGAGAGGGAGTGGGAGGTCCCGCCAAGACAGGGCTGTGGCGTGGAGAGCCGTGTCAGACATGGACACATATCATGAGTGTGAGTTGCCTTGCATACAACAGCAAGGAGTTTGAGGTTGTCTTTTTTTAATAATTTTTTTAAAAAATTTTATTAGTGAAACGCCATGAGGTACAGTTGTAGACTTACACATTTTTTGTGCTTGGGTTTCAGTGATACAATGATCGAGTACCCATCCCTCCACCAGTGCCCATTCTCCACCACCACTGATCCCAGTCTCCCTCCCACCCCATGAGAAAATGCTCTACATCATTAATCATCAGGGAGATGCAGATCAAAACAACAATGAGATATCATTTCACACCGCAGAGACTGGCCCACATCCAAAAGAATTTTTTTTTTAAATTTTAATGAATCACTGTGAGATACAGTTACGGACTTACAGACTTGTATGATTACACTGAGGTTCATACAATGTTCGAGCACCCATCCCTCCACCTGTACCTATTCTCCATCACTAATGTTTCCAGTATCCCTCCTGTCACCCCCGCCCCATCCCCCCCCCAACTCCCCACTTCTGTGGCAGACCCATTCCCTTTTACTCTCTCTCTTTGGGGGATGTTATGGTTTGCAATGCAGGTACTAAGCGGCCATCATGTTTGGTCCATAGTCTACTTTCAGCACGCATCCTTCATCTCGAGTGAGTCCTCCAAGCATCCTTCACTGAGTAGTTCCTTCTCCATCTCAGCTGCCTTTTCCCCCAGCACATGAGATCAACTTCCAAGCCATGGAGCAATCCTCCTGGCCCTTATCTCTACTAGCCCTTAGGTATTAGTATCCTATTATGTGACTTTATATTCCACAAATGAGTGCAGTCCTTCTATGTCTGTCCCTCTCTCTCATTTCACTGCACAGTGGTAGGGCGTTTGCCTTGTGAGCAGCCAGCCCAGCCGAGCTGGGTTTGATTCCTCTGCCCCTCTCGGAGAACCCAGCAAACTACTGAGAGTATCTCGCCCACACGACAAAGCCTGGCAAGCTACCCGTGACGTATTCAATATGCCAAACACAGTAACAAGTCTCAAAATGGAGACGTTACTGGGCCCGCTCGAGCAAATCAATGAACAACGGGAGGACAGTGTTTGACAGTGTTTTGTTGATGCTCTCCATGTCAATCCAGGGAGTTGGGGCGGAGTCATCTGGCACAGGTCTGAGTTCCGAATAGTCTCCCCTAAGAGCGGCTCACGAATTGTCTACACAGCTCGAGGCTTTACTGTAACTTACCCGAGTTCTCACCCTCCTTAATAGCTGCCGTAATTGACTTCTCCTCCAACCTGATAGCATTGATTTTTCTGTCCCACTAAACTGATTTGTGTTTAGTATTTAAGTTTTAATTACTCGGAGGCTGATAACAATGATTTTGTCTTTATCAAGAGGAGGGAAACTGTAGGGCTATGCCAGAAGGGGGAGGGAGAGCCTACTTACAGTGCCCTCTGGGTTCCAGACCCTCTTTGGGAGTCCCCCTGCTCCCAACTGGAGAACTGAGTCCCCAAGAAGTCAGGTCATTTGTCCAAGGCCGTGCCCCCAAAAAACTTCCTCTTCCTGATGTTATAACTGGCTGTTTGCCTTGAAAACCTTGGGAAAATGAGTTGCCCCTATTTGAATTCTAGAACATATCATAAATATAAAAGGCCTTTATTAATAAAAAAAAGAAAACAGAATAATTAGGCCAAGGGGATAAAAAAAACAACGCGCTAAGTTTAGAAAATTGATTTAGCTTCATTCTAATGCTTTGTGTTTGCTGTTTGGACTCATTATAGAAAATCGGACACAATGGCAGCCCAAATACAGGCATAGTGAGAGGTTCTAGATGCAGTTGTAAATAGAACGGTGCTGGGGGCTGGAGCAATAGCACAGTGGGGATGGCATTTGCCTTGCATACGGCTGACCCCGGTTGGATTCCCAGCATCCCATAGGGTCCCCTGAGCACCGCCAGGAGTGATTCCTGAGTTCAAAGCCAGGAGTAACTCCTGAGCATCTCCGGGTGTGACCCAAAAAGAAAAATAAATAGAACGATGCTAATATATCCATAGTGATATCTCTTGCAATGTTAGCCTAGGCTTCGTGCAGGCTACATCAACTCATCCTTAAACTAGACGAAGAGAGGGTGCTTCCCAGTTGCTGAGTAACTGTCAGGTTTCTATTTCTGTGAGAATCAAAGAGGGTGAATGATTGGGGAGACCAAAAGGAGAAAGCGATGCTCGGGGGTCACTCCTGGCTCTGCACTCAGAAATTACTCCTGGTGGTTCTTGGGGGACCATATGGAATGCCAGGGATTGAATCCGGGTCAACCGTATGCAAGGCAAATGCCCTCCCCATTGTACTGTTACTCCAGTCCAGCGTAGGTCCACTTTAAAAGCATAGCAATGAAGTCCACACTCTACAAGTTTGAGAGTAATGACATCTACCTCTTTGGAACATAAAACCCACAAGATGTGGAGAGTGGATATACCTGAGCATAGCCCCCGACACCCCCAACCCACCATCACTACCACCACCACAAACTTTGGGCAACTGGTCTACCTCACATGCATCCTCTAGTTACGGATGCTCGCTGTTTTACTGTTATTTAGAAAAGAAGACAAATAAAGCAACAGCAAGGTCAATAAATGAAGGTTTTTGCAACATATTAGACATCACACATCAGATATTCTGTTAGATATTCCTCTTCATGGCAGGAAATTGGGGGTTTGGAATCCTAATGGTGCCGCAGAGAGCCTGGGTAAGGCGAGACTCTGGCTGAGGTGCGGTCTGAAGTTGCTTGCCGTGGCCACCTGCCAAAGGGATCTTAGGGGGGCCCTAGGATTTCCTCAGCCAAGACAAAGGCTCAGCGGACCTAAGCTCTTGCTTGCTCTTCAATTCTACAAGTCCCACCAGCTGGGAAACTTTGGCTAAGGCCATTCGTTTGTATCCGTTTTCACCTCTGAGAAGTGGAGATAATGGAATTGGTCGTACCTCCTCTGTACCTACCGATTGTCTAGCGCTCAATTGTCATGGGTGAAAAGAGGCTATGAATATAAAAATTCATCTGGGGAAAGATAAAACACCACCTCCACAGAGGGGCACGCGCAAACACACACACACACACAACTTCCAAAATTTTGCTGTCCTCTGCCGCCTCTCTCTCCTCTTTCCTCAGTACTGGGTGTCGCAGTTATCCACCTTTTGGGCTTAAGTTCAAAACAACTGTAGCACTGCATTGTATCACTGTCCTCCTGTTGTTCATGGACTTGCTCGAGCGGGCACCAGTAACGCCTCCACTGTAAGACTTGTTGTGACTGTGTTTGGCATCTCGAATACGCCATAGGGAGCTTGCCAGGCTCTGTCATGCGAGTGGGACACTCTCGGTAGCTTGCCGGGTTCTCCGAGAGGGGTGGAGGAATCGAACCCGGGTTGGCCGCATGCAAGGCAAATGCCCTATCCGCTGTGCTATCGCTCCAGCCCCTCAAGACAACAAAGGAGGGAAAATAAAGGGAGTCTGGGTGTTGGGGATGGGGAGGGCTGACTGACCCCACATGCACAGAAACACCAATCTTCCTCGGAACACGCATGCCTGACCCAGTCAGGCAGCAAAGCAGCACCGCTGCTGTGGAAAAAGGAACCTCATGGTGCCTGTTCACACACAATGTAGCCGCGGGTTCCGAGAAAGGGAGAGAGGAACAGACCCTTTTTCTGACTAACTCACAGGATCTTTTCCCAGTGTGCCTTTGACTTGTCATCATCATCAGCTCTAGTGTTTTATTTTTGTTGTGATGTGGGGACAGGTTTCTGAATGACACTTCCCCCCACCCCACTCCCCGTGAACAAAATAGCTCTGGTTTGTCCAGAAAGACTTTTCCTCTGAACCTATTTCTGAAGAAAGAATGACAAAGTGGACCAATGAGGGATGGAGGAAGGAAGGGAAGGAGGGAAGGAGGGAAGAGGGAGGAGGGAGGGAGTAAGGAAGGAAGGAAAAAGGAAAAGGAACAAAGAAAGAATGGATAGAAGAAAGGAGGGAGAGGAAGGGAGGGATGGAGGGAAGAGGGAAGAAAAAAAGGGAGGGAAGTGAGAAAGAAAGAAAAAAGGAAGGCAGGAAGGAAGGGAGGGAGGGAAGAAAAAAGAAGAAGAAAAGAAAGGAAGGAGGGAAGAAAGAAGGAAGGAAGGAAGGAAGTAGGAAGGAGAAGGGAAGGAAAGAAGGAAAGCAGGCAGGAAGGAAGGGAGGGAGGTAGGGAAGAAAGGAAGGAAGAAAGGAGGAAGGAAAGAAAGGAAGGAAGGAAGGAAGGAAGGAAGGAAGAAGGAAGGAAGGAAGAAAGGAAGGAAGGAAGGAAGGAAGGAAGGGAGGGCGGGAGGGAAGGAAGAGAGAGGGAAGGGGGAAAAAGAAAGGGAAGGAAGAAAGGAAGAAAAAAGGAAGGAAGGCAGGAAAGGCAGGCAGGAAGGCAGAAAGGAAGAAAGGGAGGGAGGGAAGGAGGGAGGGAAAGGAAGGAAGGAAGGAAGGAAGAAAGGAAGGGTGGCAGGAAGGAAGGAAGGAAGGGAGGGGAGAGGGAGCGAGGGGACGCCTGTCTGCTGCAGGTTAAGTGGGGGCTCACTCACCTGTGAGGAAGTCGGGGTCCGGTGTGGGCTCGGAGATCTCCTCCAGACACTGGTTCTCCAGGGGAACTGTGGCTACTACGAGGCCGTCAGGCAGCTGCTGGTCTAACCCTCGAGCAAAGTTGTTCTGCCTAGGAGACAGAGGCAGACCTTCATTTCTTTTCTTTATTTCTGGACCACAGCCACGGTGGTTTTGCACATCCAGGGCAGGGAGGCCACTACTGTGGAGGTGACCCAACTCCTAAAAGCGGCGCTCTAGATCCACAATGGAATACTATACAGCTCTGAGCAAGGGCAGAATCATGCGATGTTTCTAGTTTGGTCCACAAGGGGGGGGGTGGTAGAGGGAAGTGGGCTGAGTAAAGTCAGCCAGAAGGCAAGGGACAGGGACAAAATTGTCTCTCCCATATGTGTGACTTAAAGATACACAGCGAGGGAGCAATCAAGGACCTAAGGCAACACAGAGAACTGTGTTTGGGGGTGATGGAGAGGGCTGAGACGGTGGGAGGTGGGTACTCTAGACCCGGGCATGGTGCTGAAAATAAGTGCCCAGGAAACCGTTATTAACCATATTGTAAATCACAGAACCTCAAGCAATAAAGATGATTTTTTTTAACTTGAAGATTTCAATGAGCTTTGGTTGATTTCTATCTGTTGACATTTACTATCTTAAACTTAAATGAGACAACATTTGGAAGAAGAGATCAATATTTCAAAATCTCAGTATTTTAAAACATCGATAATGACATTTGAAATCAAGAGTCAGAGCCGGAGCGATAGTACAGCGGGTAGGGCATTTGCCTTGCACGCGACCAAGCCGAGTTCAATTCCCAGAATCCCAGAGGGTCCCCTGAGCACTGCCAGGAGTAATTCCTGAGTGAAAAGCCAGGAGTAATCCTGGTGCATCGCCAGGTGTGATCCAAAAATAAAAAAAAAAGAATAAATAAAATAAAATTAAGAATCATAGATCCATTACATTTTAACAGGTTCTCTAAAATAAGGGGAAGTATGAGTTTTTGTGTCCTGATTCTTTTTGTTTTGGTGGCCACACCCAGTGGTGCTCAGGGCTTATTTCTAGCTCACTACTCAAGGAATCACTTCCGGTGGGGCTTGGAGAACCAGATGGGTGCTTGGAGAACCACCTGCAAAGGCCCGAACCCAGGCTGGCTGCATGCAGGGCAAGGAAAGCGCCTTGCTAGCTGTACTATCTCTCCAGCCTCAGTTGCGTTCTGACTTTGGTTACGTCTGACTGAGACGACAGCTGACTTCCAGCCTTTGTATTCAGGTCCAGAGTCACGGGACAGTCTGACTGGCAGCAAAGGACAGCTCACTGTAAGCCGGCAAAGCACTCCACTGTCGCACTGTCCTCCCGTAGTTCATCGATTTGCACGAGCGGGCACCAGTCACGTCTCCATGGTAAGACTTGTTGTTACTGTGTTTGAAATATCGAATACGCCACGGGGAGCTTGCCAGGCTCTGCCGTGCGGGTGGGATACCCTCAGTAGCTTGCTGGGCTCTCCGAGAGGGATGAAGGAATTGAACCTGGGTCGGCCACGTGCAAGACAAATGCCCTACCCGCTGTGTTATCGCTCTAGCCCCCAGCAAAGGTAAGACCTCAAATATTCCCCAGTAGGATCCCCAAAACCCTGGCCTGTGTCTGAATGTTCTTTTTTTTGGGGGGGGTGTCACACCCGGCGATGCTCAGGGCTGACTCCTGGCTCTGCACTCAGGAATCACTCCTGGTGGTGCTAGGGGGACCCTATGGGATGCTGGAAATTGAACCCGGGTCAGCCACATGCAAAAAAAACACCCTCCCCGCTATGCTATCACTCCAGCCCTGTGTGACTGAATGTTCTAATCTAGAAAAACTTCTTCCTGGTTCTTTCCACTTGTAAATGTAAAGCGAGCATTTGGGGGTGATTTGCATTAAAAACAATCTTGCAAGGACTGGAGCAATAACACAGCAGGTAGGGCATTTGCCTTGCATGCGGCCAACCCGGGTTTGGGTTCGATCCCCGGCATCCCATAGGGTCCCCCGAGCACTGCCAGGAATGATTCCTGAGTGCAGAGCCAGGAGGAACCCCTGTGCATTGCCGGATGTGACCCAAAAAGCCAAAAATAAATAAATAAATAAATAAATAAATAAATAAAACAATCTTGTAATAGGTCCCGCCCTGGGTGAAGCCCTTCCTGACTGGAGGAAGCAGGAGCCCTGGGTTCTAGAGGAGGTCATAGGGGAGATATTTTGAGGCTCATTCCAGAAAAGACAGTGGAGCTTCTTCGAAAGTTCCCCGGGGCAGCAGAGAGAGCCAGAGAGAAGAGACACGTGGCCCCAGGTTCTCACCTGAACGTTCCTCTGAGCACCTGTCCAGCCGCCACCTCTCTGGAATGGTTGTTGTAACCAAAGAACATCTCCCCAAAGAGGGTCTGGTTCATGGGGAGCTCCCGGCCCTCGCCACAGTCACCCCCTTCCGGGCAGGCCTCCGTGATGAGCTGGCAGGAGCGCCCATCCACGGCCAGTTTGTAATCCTCGATGCACCTATGAGGGGAAGAAATCAGGAGTGAGCTCGAGGGAGCACAGCCTCATCCAGTTCTTCTTCGCTACTGCACCCCGGAACTGTATTTCCAATGACGAAAGGAGCCGGTGCAACGGGACAGTGGGGAGGGCGTTTGCCTTGAATGCGATCAACCCGGGCTCCATCCCGTGGGGTCCCCTGAGCACTGGCAGGAGTGATTCCTGAGCGCAGAGCCAGAAGTGACCCCAGAGCATTGTGGCAAAAACCAAAAGCAAACTGGTGACGTCGTAAAGGAGTTACTCATCCATGAGTCATGCGGTCCATGTTGCCCAACAGGTGGGGGAAGATGGGTTTTCAGGAGCAAAGATTGGGCAACCCCAATGTGATCCTCTTATATTTTTCCCCTTTTTTGGGGGGCCACAGCCGGCGATGTACAGGGATTACTCCTGCCTCTGCACTCAGGAATTACCCCTGGCGGTGCTCAGGGGACCATATGGGATACTGGGAATTGAACCTGGGTTGGCCACATGCAAGACAAATGTCCTACCCACCATGCTACTGCTTCAGTCCCCAATGTCATGCTCTCGATTACTCAGTTTTTCGAGCCTGCAAACCAACCCTCATCAAGTGACATGATCCTACACAATCGGTGCCCTTCCAGTGACAGGTACTGTTAAGGTTTTGGAGGATGCCCTCTCTCCTTTTATTATTATTATTGTTGTTGTTATCGTGTGCTTCTTTGGGTCACACCTGGCGATGCTCAGGGCTGACTCCTGGCTCTGCACTCAGGAATTACTCCTGGCAGTGCTCGGGGGACCCTATGGAATGCCGAGGATCGAACCCAGGTTGGTCATGTGCAAGGAAAATGCCCTCCCCACTGTGCTATCCCTCCAGCCCTCCTCTCTCTCTTAAAAGGTCTATGGTGGGGCTGGAGTGATAGCACAGCCGGTAGGGTGTTTGCCTTGCATGCTCCTGACCCAGGTTCGATTCCCGGCATCCCATATGGTCTCCCGAGCACCGCCAGGAGTAATTCATGAGTGCATGAGTCAGGAGTAATCCCTGTGCATCACTGGGAGTAACCCCAAAAGCAAAAAAATAAAATCAAATAAAAAATAAAAGGTGTATGGTGCCCTCCGAAGGTAAACCCTGCAGACTTGCCAATTCTATCTCTCTCCGTTCCCTAAACACACCCAGGTACTTGGCAAGAGGCAGATGGCAGCAAATGTTCCTCAACAGATGTGTTTGCTAAGACCATTGCCCTCAGTAACTCTGGTGAAATGCACCCTGGTCCATGGAAGTAGGTCAAGCGTAATGTGAACATATATTAGAGACAGGAAAAACAGAGAGCTGGCAGCCACGATAGATGGGGGTTTTACAAGAAACCGAACAGGAAAATTGCTCAATTTCAAGGAAAGGAGGAAGCAGAAAAATACGACATTTGGATGGGGCTGGAGCCATAGCACAGCGTGGAGGGCGTTTGCCTTGCACGCAGTCAACCTGGGTTCGATCCCCAGCATCCCATAGGGTCCCCTGAGCACTGCCAGGAGTGATTCCTGAGTGCAGAGCCAGGAGTCACCCATGAGTATCGGGGTCTGAGCCAAAAAAAAGTCATTTTTTATGGTCAGTGCTATCCACTTCGGTTTTGTTTATTTTTTGGCCACACTCAGTGGCGCTCAGGGCTTGCTCCTGACTCTGTGCTCAGGGATCACTCCTGGCAGGCTCGGGGGACCATGTGGGATGCTGGGGATTGAAACCAGGTCAGTCCCATGCAAGGCAAGCGCCCTCCCCATTATCACACTAACCCCTATCCACGATAGTTTTGAGGGGATCATGCTTTTTCCCTATTTAGGGATGACTTGAATTCTAGCCCCTCCATCACGGGAGTTGGGAAGGGGGTCCCCTGGTCTCACTGTTCCTTAGAGTTTTCATCTATGAAATGGGGCAGCATTGCCTGTCCCGGGCCTCAAAGCAGGCATCTCCTGAGCACAGAGGGAGTGAGGTCGACCAGTTGCTCTTCCACGATTCTAAAGCATTGTCCAGGGGGAGAACAGCCCAACCTGCTGTGACTTGGGGAGCAAAATTTTATGATGCCTCCGTCTTCCAAGGATTTGTCTGTCCCCTCTTTCTTTTTTCAAGGGCAGGTGTGACGTTTGGGGCCACACCTGGCGATGCTCAGAGATTCCTCCTAATTATGCACTCAGGAATCACTCCTGCCAGTGTGTGGAGGACCCTCTGAGATGCCGGGGATTGAACTGGGGTCAACCGTGTGCAAGGCAAATGCCCTCCCCGCTGTACTATTGCTATGGCCCTGCCCATTCCATCTTTCTTCAATAACTGATTCCTTTCCCAAGACCCCAGGATCCTAGGGTCCCCAAATCCCTACTCTGCACAGGCAGGCAAAAATGACTGGGAAAGGTTTATGTTACGTTCTACATGGTGTGTGTGTGTGTGTGTGTGTGTGTGTGTGTGTGTGTGTGTGTGTGGTGTGTTGGTGGGGGGGGGCACCCTATGGTCAGTTTCGTTTTCTTCCTGGGAGGGATTAGCCTGTCCTTCACAGGGGCCTCTGCCCAGCTCACCCCCTCCCTCCTGAGCGTCTACACCCGGGGGGGCGGGGGGTGGAACGGCCCCTCTCACCCGCAGAACATGAGGATGTTGTACAGGGCGGGGTCGTCCTGGAAGGGCGCCGTCTGCTGGAGACAGAGTTGCTCGCAGCCACCGTTGAAGCCGTCGGAACAGTCCACCCCGATGTGACGGTCATAGCAGCCTGAGCTGTCCTTCATGGGGCTGAGTCCAGAGGGGCACTGACACAGAAGAAAGCAGATGTGTTGCAGGGGATTTGGGGGTCAGCCCTGGGGGTCCCCACAGACGTGTATGGGGAAGCCGTCACTTATCCTTGACGTAAACATTCCCGTGGGCTAGAATTCCTGCAAAGGTGGGGGATCTTGCAGGAACCCCAGATGCAGACCACGTGCGGGAGCAGTAAAACTGGCCCCCACGAATATGCCCATGATCAATACAATGCCTGTGATCAACAGGATGCCTGTGATCAATGTGGCGCTCGTGATCAATATGGTGCCCATGATCAATAGGGCACCTTGATTAATAGGGTGATCAATATGGCGCCCATGATAAATAGGGTGCCTGTAATCAACAAGGCACCTGTGATCAATAGGGGGATCGATATGGTGACCATGATCAATAGGGTGCCCATAATCAATAGGGTGCCTGTGATCAATAGGGCACCTTGATCAATAGGGTGATCAATATGGCGCCCATGATCAATAGGATGCCCATGATCAGTAGAATGCCCATGATCAATAGGGTACCCATGATCAATAGGGTGCCCGTGATCAACAGGTGCCCATGATCAGTAGAGTGCCTATGACCAATAGGGTGCCCATGATTATTAGTATGGCACCCATCCATGATTAATATGGCATTTGTGATCAATACAGTGCCTGTGATCAATAAGGCGCCCATGATCAATCGGGTGTCCATGATTAATGGGCGCCCATGACCAATAGGGTGCCCATGATCAATATGGCACCCACCCATGATTAATATGGCGTTTGTGATCAATACAGTGCCTGTGATCAATAGGGCGCCCATGGTCAATAGGGCGCCGATGATCAATAAAAGGGTGCCTATGATCAATATGGCACCCACGATCAGTCTGTTGCCCATTCATGCCGCCAGTGTAGCCAGGGACCCACAGCTCTGGGCTCTGTCATCAGGAGTCACACAGTTCCTAAACCAGAGAAATGGCCAAGACTGAGGATTAGGAGAGAGCCAAAGCGGGGTTGGAGATATATATATTATTTTGGCTTTTTGGGTCCCACCGGGCGATGCTCAGGGCTGACTCCTGGCTCTGCACTCAGGAATGACAGCTGGCGGTGCTCGGGGGACCCTATGGGATGCTGGCGATCGAACCTGGTTGGCCGCTTGCAAGGCAAATGTCCTCCCCGCTGTGCTATCACTCCAGCCCTGGGGCTGGAGCTTGGAGCCCACCCTACTCCCCTCTAAGCCCAGACCCGACTCCCCAAACTCAGCAGAGTCCCACGGAGCATGACCGCTCCTGCCAGGCCCCTGGAATTCTCTGCCTCTCCCCCTTTCTCTCTCTCCTGCCAAGAACCAGGTTTGCGCTGGAAAAACCCACCTCTCCTCCCTTCCGCCGACAGAGGCGCCCAGCAGGACGCGAACTGTTTAGCTGACACAAACTGCCATTTCTCAAACCAATGCCCACCCCCACCCCCCGCGAACGCCTTCCAGGCCCCCTTCTGACCCACTCTCCTCCTCCTCCTCCTCCTTGTGCAGTCAGCTGGAATTTTCTTTTATTATTATTATTATTTTTTTAAATTTTATTTTATTTATAGACTTATGATTTTTTTTTGCTTTTTGGATCACACCTGGCGATGCTCAGGGATTACTCTTGGCTTTGCACTCAGGAATCACTCCTGGCAGTGCTCAGGGGACCATATGGGATGCTGGGAATCGAACCTGGGCCAGCTGCGTGCAAGGCAAACGTGCTACCCACTGTGCTATCACTCCAGCCCCAGACTTACAAATTTTTGTGCTTGGGTTTCAGTTATACAATGATCAAATACCCATCCCTCCACCAGTGCCCATTTTCCACCATCATGAATCCCAGTATCCCTCCCACCCCCCATCCCCCCCATCCCACCCAGCTTCTGTGGCAGGGCATTCCCCTTTGTTCTCTCTCTCCTTTTGGGTGTTGTGGTCTGCAAAAGAGGCATTGAGTGGCCATCATGTTCGGTCCATAGTCTACTTTCAACATGCTTCTCCCATCCTGGGAGGATCCTCCCAGCACCCTTTACTTGGTGCTCCCTTCTCTATCTGAGCTGCCTTTTCCCCTAGCGTGTGTGGCTGGCCTCCAAGCCATGGAGTGAACCTCCTGGTACTTATCTCGGCTGTTCTTGGGTGTTAGTCTCCCATTTTGTTACTTTATATTCCCCCAGCTGAAACTTTCTAGAATCATTTCAAGATGTTTTGAGAGGCAGCGTGGTGCCCAGCCAACCCAGATGTTCCCATGGCTCTGAAAGCAAGCGACGCGAGCCCATTGAGGATTGCACTCACATTTTGGCGAGACCTCTCTGCATCCATCCACAGTCATGCTTGCCTCCCCCCACAGCTGTTTAGCCAGATGTGGCATCAGGAAGCTTCAGAACTGGGCAGCCGCCCAGCCTCGGTGGCGGGGACCAAAACCCAGAATTGATGGGAATAATCTGAGCTTACTGAGGTTTCTGAGAAAATCCTTCTCTCAGGGCTGGAGCAATAGCACAGCGGGGAAGGCGTTGGCCTGGCATGCGGCCGACCTGGGTTCGATTCCCAGCATCCCATAGGGTCCCCCAAGCACCGCCAGGAGTAATTCCTGAGTGCAGAGCCAAGAGGAACCCCTGTGCATCGCCAGGTGTGACCCAAAAAGCAAATAAATAAATAAATAAATAAATAAATGTAAACACACAAAATACAATGTCCTCCCGTTGTTCATCGATTTGCTCGAGCGGGCCCAGTAACGTCTCCATTGTGAGACTTCTTGTTACTGTGTTTGGCATATTGAATACTCTGGGTAGCTTGCCAGGATCTCCGAGAGGGGCGGAGGAATTGAACCCGGTTCGGCCAGGCTGGCTGCGCGCAAGGCATAGAGCAAAAAAAAAAAAAAAAGAAAGAAAAAAAAAGAAAATCCTTCTCTCCCTCTGCCTCTCTCACTTCTCTCGCTGTGAAAATAAAAAAAACACTCAGAGGAGCCAGATTCAGGCGTCCCACCTTTCGTGGTCTCTACCACAGTGCCAGTGCCCTCTCTCCATCACTAGTCACACCCCCTCAATGCCCAATCACCTACTGACTTGTTCTCTATCAAGCCTTTATTATTATTATTATTATTATTATTATTATTATTATTATTCACTATCATCCCGTTGTTCACTGATTTGCTCGAGTGGGCACCAGTAACATCTCCATTCGTCTCTGTCACGTGCTGGTGTAACCTGATGGCATATTGGGGGCTCTTTCAGGGGTCAGGGGAATGAGGACCATCATTGTTATTGTTTTTGGCATATTGAGTACACCACGGGGAGCTTGCCAGGTTCTGCCCTGCAGGCGGGATACTCTCGGTAGCTCGCCGGACTCTCCGAGAGGGATGGAGGCTTTTGGGGCAGCCTCTAATCACCTTTACAGGTGTTCCCAGTCAGGCATATATGCGGGCAAGATACTCTCGGTAGCCTGAGTAACCCTGAGTATTGGGTTCTCTGAGAGTGAGAATAGGGCACCCCGGGTTCAATTCCTCCGCCCCTCTTGGAGACCCCGGCAAGCTACCGAGAGTATCCCGCCCGCACGGCAGAGCCTGGCAAGCTCCCTGTGGCGTCTTTGCGATGCCAAACACAGTCTCAACAAGTCTCACCATGGAGACGTGACTGGTGCCCGCTCGAGCAAATCGACGAACAACGGGAGGACAGTGCTACAGGGCTACAGGGCAGAGGAACAAGTCCGTGAGTTGAAGCATCTGTTTAGGCTGCCCACAGCTCTCGCTCTCCCTTCTTCCCCGAGATTGAAGTCACGTGGTCTTCCGACCCCTAAAACACACACGGTTAATCATCTTTACGGAAGTTCACTTCTGGGTTCACTTCTGATCGGCCTGGGGCCTCCTCGGCTAAGGAGATTAAACACTTTTTCTCCTTTGGTTCTTGGGTCACAATGCCTTGCCCTTCTTCCCCCCCCACCTATGTCTGAGGTTATGGCAGAGCCTGGCATGTTCCCCGTGGCGTATTCGATTTGCCAAAAACAGAAACAATAACGGGTCTCATTCCCCTGACCCTGAGAGAGCCTCCAATATGGCAGCGTTGGGAAAGATGAGTAAGGAGCGGCTGTGAAAATCTCAGGGCTGGGACGAATGAAAACATTACAGGCACCCGCTCAAGTCAATTGATGATCAATGAGATGACAGTGATACGGTGATACAGTGAAGTCTGAGGTTAATGGATGGTCGAGATGTTTCAGCCAAACTGTCCCCAAGTAGACTTGGACACACTACGGGGCTGCCGTGTGGAAACGCTCTATGGACAGAGAAGAGGATTTGGGGGTGGTAGCCGGGATCAGACCCAGATCTTGAGCGCTAGAGAAGCAACAGCAGTGCCATGACAGGCTCATAAAGAAGCCAGAAGAAGCTAGGCCTAGGTTTCGGTTTCAGAATTCCTGGAATTGTGAATAGATTCCTGGAATTGAGTCATGATTTCCCCGAAATGAGATAACCATGGCGAGGGCCACTCAAGGTTACCAATCAGATGCAGGTAGGGAAGCCCCCCTAGATAACTTTTATCTTACAAGCGGTCAACATGGCCGACCCAAGTTCGATTCCTCCGCCCCTCTCGGAGAGCCCGGCAAGCTACCGAGAGTATTCGATATGCCAGACACAGTAACAACAAAGTCTCCAATGGAGACGTTACTGGGCCCGCTCGAGCAAATCGACGATCAACGGGAGGGCCTTTACCTTTTTACCTATGCAACCCTGATGTAACTCCAACTTATAACCAATTAGCTAAGTGCATGTCATGGAAAGTCCCTCAGACTGCAGCCAAAAGGGTGGTCCGCCGAAAGTCCCTGTTATATAATGTTATGATATGGGGCTGGAGCAATAGCACAGCGGGGAGGGCGTTTGCCTTGCACACAGCCTACCTCGGTTTGATTCCCAGCATCCCATATGGTCCCCTGAGCATCACTAGTGGTAATTCCTGAGTGCAGAGCCAGGAGTAACCCCTATGCATCGCTGGGTGTAACCCCCCCACGAAAAACCCAAAAATGGTGATCATTTTGGGCTGAAGTGATAGCACAGCAGGTAAAGCATTTGCCTTGCACACAGTTGACCCGGGCTCGAGTCCTCTGTCCCTCTTGGAGATCCTGGCAAGCTCCCCATGGCATATTCCATATGCAAAAAAAAAAAAACAAAAACAGTAACAAGTCTCACAATGGAGACATTACTGGTGCCCGCTCGAGCAAATCGATGAACAATGAAAGGACAGTGCTACAGTGCTACAATGCACCTTTATGGTATAAAAGCCCCTCACTTCTGAGACTCGGGGCCGCTCATTCCAAGAAGGCTGCCGCTTTGTCGGTGAGCCAGACAAGGGCCCTCACTCGAGCTAGCCAATAAAGACCCTCTGCTTATTGCATTGCAACTTGTCTTCATGTGATTCCTCTGGGGAGATCTCAGCCCAGTTTAACAATCTCATTCAGAAGCACTCCCAGCCCCACCCTGAGCTCCACCCACTGGGCTTCAATTCTCTCTTCCCACCAAGACATCCCTTTCCTGCAGACCCCCCAAAGTCCAGCGTTTTCCTGAATGCCTCATCTCAGCCTCCCCATCCGCTTGGCCACATCTTCTTTCTTGGGGCTACTGGGATGTTCAGCCACAGGGAACTGAAGGTTGGAGCCTCTCCAGAGAAGAGGGGTCACGCGCTGTCACACAGAGGCTTGGGGAACAGCAAAGACCCCCACCCCAGAGCACCGAGCCAGCCCCCCTAGTAGACTAAGATCCTGCCCGTGGGGGTATCAGCGGCTCTGCAGCCCAGAACCTGAATTTACGGACAAGCTTCCAGGCCTGAGGCTCCTTCCTGCCACCCCCAAACAACGTGGCCTCATGACCTCAAATTCTCCAGTTGTTCCCCAGCTCTGCTACCCTGGGGTGCACTTTTGCTGGGGCACCCATACTGAGAAGCTAGCACATATCCCTGGGGACTATTCCCGCGGGGTCTCTCACACAGCACCAGAGTCCAAAGTACAGAAGAAAGGGGCTGGAGCACAGCAGGTAGGGGGTTTGCCTTGCATGCGGCCATCCCGGGTTCGATTCCCAGCATCCCCTGTGGTCTCCTTGAGCACCGCCAGGAGTTATTCCTGAGTGCAGAGTCAGGAGGAACCCCTGTGCATCGCCAGGTGTGACCCTAAAAAAAGCAAAACCAAAACCCAAAAACAAAGTACAGAAGAGAGCACTATGCCAAGGAGGCTTGGCTTGCATCCTTCACCCCCTCACCCCCAAAATCAGGGGGCTAAGGGCAAGCCCGCCATGGGGTGGGCAGGGAGAGGGGGAGTGTGAGCATTGAGTTCCCCGGGTGCCCAGAGAGGCTGCTGGGTTCGGTCACACCGTCGATGCCCAATACAGTGCAGATGGTCCGGGGAGTGGGGAGGGGAGATTCACTCTCGGGGGACCCTGCTGGGAAGCTGATTGCCTCTGACACCTGATGAACCTCGCCCACCTTCCACTGCCCCTGGAAGTGACATTTCCGGCATCTCCCTGACAATGTGTAGCTTTGTCCCCCTTTCTTCGGGGGCCAGTCAACGCCTCCGTTCCCCCTTCTTCATTTCCTTTTCTACCTCCAATATTTCAGCCTCCTTTGCCACTGCTGGGGAGTTCCAGTGCCCTACTGGGCGGACAGGGTCGCCCTTGGTCATGGCGGGAGGAACAGGACTGTGTGTCCCTCCCAGACTCCTCTAGCCCGCACCCAGGCACAGAAGGAAGAAGACAGGCTGCCTTGATAAGGATGCCCCCCACCTGCCCTCCACGTGCAGGGGTGAACTGCAAAGCCCAACGTGGAAGACACGGCTGTGGGGCTCCGTCTCCCCAGCGGGCCACCCTCTCCCTTAATCCACAGGGGTTCGGGGACTGGAGCGATAGCACAGCGGGGAGGGCGTTTGCCTTGCACGCGGCTGACCCAGATTTGATTCCCAGCATCCCGTAGGGTCCCCCAAACACCGACAGGAGTGATTCCTGAGTGCAGAGCCAGGAGGAACCGCTGTGCATCTCCGGGTGTGGCCCCCACAAAAAAACCCACAGGGGTTTAAGCAGCTGAGAAGCCGAGACAAAACCACATAGGGCAGTGGCAGGGCTCAGTGCTGTCCCGAATGGGACAGCTCTGTCCCTTTGCCGCCTCTAGAGCAATTTATTTCTTTGGACACTCCTGGGCGTGGGTGTCTAAAAAACTTCCGAGTGGGTCCATGTCAGAGTGTGTGCGTGCACGTGTGTGTGAGTGCGTGTGTGTATGTGTGTCTGCATGTTTGTTCATATGTGTGTGCATGCTTGCATGTGCGTGCATGCGTGTGTCTGCGTGCGTGGGCGTGTGTGTCTGCGTGTGCGTCTGTGTCTGCATGTGCGTGTGTGCATGTGTGTGTGCATGCGTGCGTGTGCATACGTCTCCCCGTCTCCCCCAAGCCCCGACCTCCCCGTCTCCCCCCAACCCCGACTCCCCCGTCTCTCCTCATCCCTGATGCCCCCCGTGTCCCCCCGGCCCTGACGCCCGTGTCCCCACAGGGAGGAGCTGATGGCCTTGTCGTCGGGGCGTCGGGGTTGGGGGAAATGGGGGCGTCGGGGTTGGGGGAAATGGGGGCGTTGGGGTTAGGGAGAGACGGGGGCGTCGGGGTTGGGGGAAATGGGGGCGTTGGGGTTGGGGGGAGACGGGAGATGTGTGCATACGTGTGTGCGTGCACGTGTGTGTGCGTGCATGTGTCTGCGTTGCGTGCATGCGTGAAGGTGTGTGCGTGTCTGCATGTGTGTGCAAGTGTGCGTGCATGCGTGTGTCTGCGTGCGTGGGCGTGTGTGTCCGCGTGTGCGTACGTGTCTGCATGTGCGTGTGTGCATGTGTGTGTGCATGCGTGCATACGTGTGTGCGTGTGTGTGCGTGCATGTGTGTGAGTGTGTGCGTGTGTATGTGCGTGCATGTGTCTGCGTTGCATGCGTGCATGCAGGTGTGTGCGTGTGTCTGCATGCGTGAGTGTGCATGCGTGTGTGCGCGTGTGAGTGCGCACATGCGTGTGTGTGATTTCCTCCCGACCATTCTGGAGCGAGCCGAACCAAATCTGTTCCCTGAGCACCTAGACAGTAGCCAGGCCCACAAGGACGGTTACGACTGGACCCAGACCGGGACCCAGAACCCCTGGGGACCAGTGCATGCCTGAGGTCAGCCTGGGGTCCACACGGAGTCGCCCCAAGCTCTCCTAGCCTCGGAGCGCTGCTGTCTCCCCCGGGGGTGTGCCCCTGCCCTCTGGCTCTGTGCTGCACCCACCCGAGGCGGGACGGACCGACAGACACAGCCGGCCGGACAGACGGACGTACCACGCAGCCCGTGGAGTCGAGCTTGCGGTCGGAGATGCAGCGGAAGTTCTTCCTGCAGCCCCCGTTCTCCTTGCTGCAGTCGCGCACGGGCCCAAAGGAGTCGAGCAGCACCTCCAGGCTGTCGAAGGACGACGAGGCCATCAGCTCCTCCCTGTGGGGACACGGGCATCAGGGCCGGGGGGACACGGGGGGCATCAGGGATGAGGAGAGACGGGGGCGTCGGGGTTGGGGGGAGACGGGGAGGTCGGGGCTTGGGGGAGACGGGGGCGTCTGGGTTGGGGGGAGACAGGGGCGTCATGGTTGGGAGAGACGGGGCCATCGGGGCGGGGGAAGATGGGGGCGTCGGGGTTAGGGAGAGACGGGGGCGTCGGGGTTGGGGGAAATGGGGGCGTTGGGGTTGGGGGGAGACGGGGCATCGGGGTTAGGGGAGACGGGGGTGTCTGGTGTGGGGGAGACAGGGGCATCAGGGCTTAGGGTGAGATGGGGGCGTCGGAATTGGGGGGAGACGGGGGCGTCGGGGGCGGGGGAGCTGGGGGCGTCGGGGCTGGGTGGAGAGCTGAGGGGCGTCAGGGCTCAGGGGACACTCAGGAGCTCCCCAGGGCCACAGGCCAGGCTAGCTCTGTTGCCTGTCCCTCTTACCCATCCAACACCCTTCCACTGTGCCTTCACTCAGGCCCCATCCCTCTCCTAAGGGGGAAAGTCCAAGACTCTGCAGCCTTGCACTAAGCAATAAGGAACATTCTAGTCGGGAGGGGGCCACAATGAGGAGGCTGGAGTGACAGCACCTCTGGGTGGGCGCTGGCCTTGCACATGGCTGGCCCAGGATGGATGCCCTGAGCTCTGCCAGGAGCAATACCCGAGTGCAGAGCCAGGAGCCAGCGCTGAGCGAAATCCGGTGTACCCCCACCCCCAACAAAGAGAAGGTGCACCCTGAGCCCCCCAACGAAGAGAAAGGGTCTCAGCTTGGGCTCAAATGGACATTGGAGGGGTCCATGAGATGGCACAGCGGGGAGGGCGTTTGTCTTGCTCACAGCTGATCACGACATCCTATTGGGTCTCCTGAGCCTGCCCAGAGTGATTCAGGAGTAGACTCTGCTCATCACTGGGTGTGGAACACCCCCCCCCCCCGGAAGAACTCAGGAATAGGGGCTGGAGCGATAGCACAACGGGGATGGCGTTTGCCTTGCATATGGCCGACCCAGATTCGATCCCCGGCATCCCATAAGGTCCCCCAAGCACCACCAGGTGTGATTCCTGAGTGCCTGAGCCAGGAGGAACCCCTGAGCATCTCCGGGTGTGACCCCCCAAAAGAAGCAAAATATAAAAAAAAGAACTCAGGAATATCCTCTCCTGGGCATGAGTGTTGGGGGGCTCCATGCCGACCTGGAGTGAGAAAGGTGGGGGCCCCTGCCAATGGCAGCACGAAGGTGGCCCCAGCACCCTGGGCCTTTGGGAAGTTTGTCCCTCCATGTAGTTCGTCCGCTGGGCACCGGGGTCACTCACCGGACCTCCACCGAGTCCTCCATCACGGTCATGTCCGTCTTGCACTTGGCCGAGGGGTTGATGGCCAGTTCCGCGGGGGGGATCACGAAGCTCTTGCTGAGGGGCAGCCACATGCCCTCGCCCAGCGTGTAAGTGAACCTGTGAGGACACCCCTCCATCAGTAGGCGGATAAGCCCAGCGTCCCCACCTGGACACCAGCGGCATGCCCCAGGCTGCCTCTGCAGAGAGAGGCGCTCTGTGGACACTCCATGGATGCATCCTTGGGGATCCCGGGAAGGAGGACTTGAGTTCATGTGGCCCAGCTGGAGGGGGGTTATGGTAGTACCCCATTCACGTGGGCTGGGTCACACCTGAAGAAAACCAGCTCCCCTAAATGCACAGTGGAAGTGGGGTGGATAATGCCCCAAAGGAGAGTGGAATGGAGGGGGGTGGGAGGGAGGGAGGAAGGAAGGAAGGGAAGAAGGAAGTGAAAAAGGAATGAAGGAAGGGAGGGAAGGAGGGAGGGAGGAATGAAGGAAAGAAATAAGGGAGGGAGGGAGGAATAAAGGAAGGAAAGAAGGAAAGGAGGGAGGAAGGAAGGGGGAAGGAAGGAGGAAGGGAGAGGAAGGTAGGGAGAAAGGAAGGAAGGAAGGGAGTGAGGAAAGAAGGGAGAGAGGAAGGAAGGGAGGAAGGGAGGAAGGGAGGGAGGGAGGGAGGAAGGAAAGGAGGAAGGAAGGAATAAAGGAAAGAAGGAAGGGAAGGAAGGAGGAAGGGAGGGAGGAAGGAAGGAAAGAAAGAAGGGAGGGAGGAAGGAATAAAGGAAGGAAAGAAGGAAAGGAGGGAGGGAGGAAGGCAGGGAGGGGGAGGAAGGAATAAAGGAAAGAAGGAAGGGAAGGAAGGAGGAAGGGATGAAGGAAGGGAGGAAGGAAGGGAGGGAGGGAGGAAGGAAGGAAGGGAAAAAGGGAGGGAGGGAGGAAAGAAGGAAAGAAAGAAGGGAGAGAGGAAGGAAGGGAGGGAGGGAGGTGGGGAGGAAGGGAAGGAGGAAGGAAGGAATAAAGGAAAGAAGGAAGGGAAGGAAGGAAAGAAAGAAATAAAGAAGGGAGGGAGGGAGGAAGGAATAAAGGAAGGAAAGAAGGAAAGGAGGGATGGAGGAAGGCAGGGAGGGAGGGAGGAAGGAATAAAGGAAAGAAGGAAGGGAAGGAAGGAAGAAGGGATGAAGGAAGGGAGGAAGGAAGTGAGGGAGGAAGGAAGGAAGGAAAAAAGGGAGGGAGGGAGGAAAAAAGGAAAGAAAGAAGGGAGAGAAGAAGGAAGGGAGGGAGGAAGAGAGGGAGGAAGGAAGGGAGGGAGGGAGGAGGGAAGGAATAAAGGAAAGAAGGAAGGGAAGGAGGAAAGAAATAAAGAAGGGAAGGAGGGAGGGAGGAATAAAGGAAGGAAAGAAGGAAAGGAGGGAGGAAGGAAGGAAGGGAGGGAGAGATGGAGGAAGGAATAAAGGAAAGGAAGGAAGGGAGGGAGGGAGGGAGGAAGGAAGGAAAGAAGGAAGGAAGGAGGAGGGAAGGGAGGAGGGAAGGAAGGAAGGAGAAGGAAGGAAGGAAGGAGGAGGGAAGGGAGGAGGGAAGGAAGGAAGGAGAAAGAAGGAAGGAAGGAAGGAAGGAAGGAGGAGGGAAGGGAGGAGGGAAGGAAGGAAGGAGAAGGAAGGAAGGAAGGAAGGAAGGAAGGAAGGAAGGAAGGAAGGAAGGAAGGAGAAAAGTGTCTGCTACGGAGGCAGGCTGGAGGGTTTTGATGGGAAGGAAGCTGGGGTCCTGAGATGGGAAACGTGCTCTGGTGAAGTTGGGCGTTGGAACAATGTATGACTGAAACCCAATCATGAACAACCTTGTAACTGTATCTCACGGTGATTCAGTTGAAAAGGAGCTGGGTGCCTGCGTTTTCAGCCAAATTGCAGTAGAAGAATTGCAATAGTCTCTGTTCCCCATCCCAGGGCCGGACATTCCCCCTAGAGCCATGAAGGACCCCCCCCCCCCAAGGGCAACAAAGGAGATTTTAAAAAGCCCCTTTTCCAGGGATGGGAAGAGAAGGGATGGAGGGATGGAGCTTCCAATCTCAGGAGCAGAGAAGAGATGAAACACCAGACCCGGGAGGTTTCTGGGACCCCCACCCCACCACCGTGGACTGGTCTGGTGCCCACATGGGGAAGTACATGCTGGTTTTTTTGGGGGGGGGGTGTTTTTTTTTTTTGTCGATTCCAGCAACAAGGAATAAAAGCTCCATCAGCACTTCCAGGCAGAGCTGAGAGGAGCAGGAGAGCCCGCGTGTCCGTTTGCGGGTTCATTCATTTGATTACAAAAGCGTTTGGAGGCGCTCTGATAGGAGCCCAGAATAGTCTGGGGATAAAAGCCGGCGTGGTGTGGGCGGGGTGTCACGAGGCTGTGGCACTCTGGGTCCCTCCCCCAGCGTGAGAGACCCACACCTGCCCCCTCGACGTCCCCCTCCCCCCCCCCCCCCCGCATCCTACACAAACCCAGTGCCAGGAGGCCACACTTCTGAAGACACAAGATCTCTTTCTCTCTCTCTTGTACTTTCGGCGTTTGAGTATGCTCTGGGGTTCCTCTTGGCTCTGCACCCAGGAATGACTCCTGGCGGTGCTTGGGGGACCCTATGGGATGCTGGGAATCGAACCTGGGTTGGCCTCATGTACAGCAAATGCCAAACCCACTGTGCTATCACTCCAACCCCACCCCACTGCCATTTCTTCCATTTTTTTAAAATTTATTTTTGCTTTTTGGGTCACACCCAGCGATGCACAGAGGTTACTCCTGGCTCTGTGCTCAGGAATCACTCCTGGCGGTGCTTGGGGAACCCTATGGGATGCTGGGAATCAAACCCGGGTCGGCCGCGTACCAGGTAAACGCCCTCCCCGCTGGGCTATCACTCCGGCCTAATGTGAGATCTTTCAGGAGCAACGCGGCCCCTTCCAGAATGCCAGCTCCTGGGGGTCCCAGCAGCTATCCCTAATCCACCCACACTCCCAAAGACACCCCTGAATCGACATCATCAGAAAAATGAGGTACCAGGTCCTGGCGGGTGTCCGGGGAGGGACACGCTACCAAGCCAGTGGCTGTGACCAGCACGAGGAGATTTCCCCATCACCCCCCAAACTTAGGCTGATCCCCAACTTCTCTGGCTCTCGGGGCAAGCCCTCGCGTGAAGCAGAGTGAACAGGCAGGTCACCCCCCTGTGAAAACACCGTATCTGCGGGCAATCTTTGGGGAAAACGGCCCAAGGTGGAGAGGAAGGGACGGATGAGTTGTGGCTTATCTGGAAAATCATCTCCGAGCACCCACCTGGCTGAGCTCCAGGAGGACCCCCCAGGGGTGGAAAAGGGGGTACACAGAGTTTGCCAGGAGGGTATGGGTAGAGCTGACCCTGTCCCAGGCCAGGTCCCAAGGGCAATGACCCAACCAACCAGCTCTGCCTCAACTTCCGCTTTTGTCCTGAAAGCAAGAATTCTTTGGAGGTGGGGGTGGGGGGCTGGAGCGATAGCACAGCGGGGAGGGTATTGGCCTTGCATGGGGCCAACCCGGGTTCGATTCCCAGCATCCCATAGGGTCCCCTGAGCCTGCCAGGAGTGATTCCTGAGTGCAGAGCCAGGAGGAACCCCTGTGCATCGCCGGGTGGGACCCAAAAAGCAAGGGAAAAAACCACACTCGCTGTCCAACTTCCTTGGAAATGGTCCTACCACGAGGGGTGAGCTTGGGGACGCCCTGGGTAACCGTCTCCTGGACGATCCTTTATCCCCACATCAGCTGTGGGGTGCAAAGGTCAGGAAGGCAGGTGGGGGCCTCAGAGGCAGCTCAGCGTCACCCTGTCAGGGACCCGGTGCCAGGGGGCCACCCAGAGAGAAAAGACATCAATGTTCGGGGCTGGAGCCATAGCACATTGGGCAGGACATTTGCCTTGCACCAGCCAACCCGGGTTCGATTCCCAGCATCCTATAGGGTCCCCTGAGCACCGCCAGGAGTGATTCCTGAGTGCAGAGCCAGGAGGAGCCCCTGAGCATCATCCGGTGTGTCCCAAGAAGCAAAAACAAACAGACAAAACACACACACACACACACACACACACACACACACACACACACAAGAATTCCTGTAGGGGTCTTTTCTCCTGAGTGTGTCCCTGCTCAAACATGGAAATTCTATCTGAAGCGTCACACAAAGGGGTCCAAATGATCGTACGAAGGGGATGGGGGGCGGGAGAGAGGGGAGTGTTTGCTTTGTACACAGCTGACCCAGGATAAATCCCCGGCATCCCATAGGGTCCCCCCCAAGCACTGCCAGGAGTGATTCCTGAGTCTAAAGTCAGGAACAAGCCCTGGGCATCGCTGGGTGTGAATCCCCCCCCCCCTCCACAAAAAAATGTGATGCCAAGGTTGTAGATGTGGAGGATGAATCCTGCAGGGGCTTGAACCCATGGTCACAAGACAGGTGACCAGAGGACAGGACCTGGGGCCACATCATACACCACATCATACTTCTGTGTAAGATTCTGTCCAAATCAGAGGCACTCAGCCCCCGACATGTGTGTTCACACATGCGCATACATGACCACACGTGCATGTCCTCAGAGCTTACTCTTGGCTCTGCGCTCAGGGAGCACTCCTGGCAGTGCTCAGGGGCCATATCTGGTGCTGGGCATCGACCCGGGTCTGCTGTGTGCGAGGCAAGTGCCCTCTCTCCTCTTGCGTCCCCCAGGCTGGTGAGGAACTTT
This sequence comes from Sorex fumeus, assembly GCF_029834395.1. Lineage (NCBI taxonomy): Eukaryota > Metazoa > Chordata > Mammalia > Eulipotyphla > Soricidae > Sorex > Sorex fumeus. The sequence continues at coordinate 163,650 of NW_026606412.1, read as the reverse complement.
CTAGCTCTGAGGTATAATCTCATCAACGGCCAAGATCCAGAGACTATAAACCAAAGCTCCCGGAAGAGAGCGATGCAGAATATCACACCGTAGAGCCTGGCGAGCTCCCCGTGGTGTATTCAAGATGCCAAAAACGGTCACAATAACAGGACTCATTCCCCTGACCCTGAACGCGACAGGGTCAAATGAGACATTACTGGCGCCCGCTCAAGCAAATTGATGAGCAACGGGACGACAGTGATACAGTGATACAGTGCTGCTCTCTTCCAAGATAGTGAGAATGAGGACCTTGGCCTCTGGATAGGGTCAAGGTGAAACCCCAAGGTCAAGTTGTCAGTGGGCCAGCCTGGATGGAAGAGAAATCTCCAGGGACCATCCCCAGAGGCTGGTCATGGAGCCCCAAACTGCCGTTTCGCCAATTTTCCAAGCAAGGATGCAAGGGTAGTCGCCGGTCCTTAAGGTTCTGTGTCCCTAAGCACCAGAGGGAAGAAGGAGCTGATTTCCTGGGGGGTTCAAAGTGGCAGATCTGCCAAGATGCCTACTCGTGACATTCTCAAGCTCGCTCTTTCTTTCTTTCTTTCTTTCTTTCTTTCTTTCTTTCTTTCTTTCTTTCTCTCTCTTTCTTTCTCTCTTTCTTTCTTTCTTTCTTTCTTTCTTTCTTTCTTTCTTTCTCTCTCTCTCTTTCTTTCTTTCTTTCCTTTCTTTCTCTCTCTTTCTTTCTCTCTCTTTCTTTCTTTCTTTCCTTTCTTTCTCTCTCTCTCTTTCTCTCTCTCTTTCTTTCTTTCTCTCTCTCTTCTTTCTTTCTTTCTTTCTTTCTTGCTTGCTTGCTTGCTTGCTTGCTTGCTTGCTTTTTGGGTCACACCCAGCGATGCACAGGGGTTCCTTCTGGCTCATGAACTCAGAAACCACTCCTGGCGGTGCTCAGGGGACCCTATGGGATGCCAGGGATCGAACCCGAGTCGGCCGCATGCAAGGCCAACACCCTCCCTGCTGTGCTATCACTCCAGCCCAATTGACGTTTCTTACAGCCCAAGTTCCCCATCAAAGAGTCTCAGACCATGCTCTGCACAAGATGTGACCAGCCCTCACACTGACACTTGGGAGAGAATCAGGCAGGGGCGGGAGCAGGAAGTTGGTGGGTCTAGAAATCTTCACTGCACTTCCGGTTAAGAGCTTAACGTTAGGCGGGAAGATCTATGACTCATATTCGTACAGATCACCAGAGAAAATGAACCATCTCCCCGCTTCTCTCCTTCTTCCAACAGTGCCATTCGGTGACGGGTTCCTCTTCTGCCACTGGAGTCTTCTCCTGCCAGGGCCACTGACTTCCTCTAGCACAGCAAGACAACTCCGGTCCCTGCGCTCGCGTCAAGTTCCATCTCTAACTCTTGCCAGGGACCCCAACCGACACTCGAGTCAGACCCTACAGAGCCAGGATGTTTTTTTCTAATTTTTAAAATTTTTTTTGACTTTCTGGGTCACACCCGGTGATGCACAGGGGTTACTCTTGGTTCTGCACTCAGGAGTTACCCCTGGCAGTGCTCAGGGGATCATATGGGATGCTGGGAATCGAACCCGGGTCGGTCGCGTGCAAGGCAAACGCCCTCCCCGCTGTGCTATCGTTCCAGCCCCAAGCCAGGTTGATCTTGATCTGCAAAGATACAATCCCAATCAAGTGCTCGCGTGGCTTAGGCCTGATGAAAATCCAATCAATCAACTCCAGGCTCTGCACTCAGTAATCGCTCCTGGCGGTGCTCGGGGGACCCTATGGGATGTCGGGGATCGAACCCGGGTCGGCTGCGTGCAAGGCAAACACCCTCCCCACTGTCCTGTCTCCACACTTCCCACCACCTCCAATTCTTCCTCTGCTTATTAACTTATCTCATCTCTGCTATTCCCGACGCCCGTCGGGAGAAATTTGGGAGTTAGGAAAACATGCAATTTGATCAGGAGGGTGGTAGATATAAAAAAAATAATAATGAAGTGGAGTTGAACAGAGCGGGAGGCGGGGGCGGGCGAAATTCGTCTTGAACAACTTAAACTTCCACTTGGAAGGTGCAAATTAGATGCAAAACTGAAGAGGCAGAACCTGACATTAATTGCCTGCTTGGTGCCCAACACCGTGCCAGGGGCTGCCCCTGTGTGAGCTCATGTATTGCCCACGATCGTGGTGCCAGGCAGGTAAACAGAGTCAGGTTAACAAAGGCAGAAGAAGCCGGGCTGGAGTGATAGCACAGGGGGGGAGGGTGTTTGCCTTGCACGCGGCCGGCCCGGGTTTGATTCCTCCATCCCTCTCGGAGAGCCTGGCAAGCTCCCGAGAATATCCCGCCCACACGGCAGAGCCTGGCAAGCTCCCCGTGGCGTCTTCGAGATGCCAAAAACAGTCACAACACGTCTCACGATGGAGACGTTACTGGTGCCCGCTCGAGCAAATCTGCTCCAGAAGAAGCAGGAGGCTCTGAGGAAGGAGGAAAAACTGGGGTGCATACAAATGTCAAGGAGGGCCGGTCAAGACCCCCCGCTTAGCTAGGACCACAACTGATCCAGGGTGGGAGGGATTTGGTTAGGAGGGAACAAAAAAGACCCTCAACTGTGAGCACAGAAAGACAAGTACCAGGCGGAAGCTTACCCACATACCTAAGCAAGTTCCGAGACAAGCACTTACCTGAATATTTTATCGGAAGGTTGTTCTCCCAATACCAGGTCAAACCCGCGCTGAAATATCGTGTAGGGCCAAGGCCTATAGGGAAAAATACGGTATTGAATTAAAGGCAGCCCCGCCAGGCGTGGAGAATAGACGCACCTCGATTCTCAAGGACACCACTAGGGGGAGCTATGAGATCTAGCTTGCCTGCCGGAGACCAACCAGAAATGGGGTCAAGTTGGAAAGGAGAGGAGCTGAGTGTTGAAAGGAGGGAGATATCCCTGACAGCCTTTCAGGGTCGGTTATTGCAAACCATAATGCCCAAAAGGAGGATGGAGGAAGAGGAGGGGAGAGAGAGGGATGGAGGGAGGGAGGAAGGAGAGGGAGAGAGAGAGAGGGAGGGAAAGAGAAGGCAAAGAGAGAGAGAGGAGGGAGACAGGGAGGGAGAGAGAGGGAAAGAGAGAGGGAGGGAGGAAGAGAGAAAGGGAGCGAGGGAGGGAGAGGAGAATGAGAGTGAGGGAGGAAGAGAGGGAGGGAGGCAGGGAGGAAGAGAGGGAGTGAGAAAGGGAGAGAGAGGGAGAGAGGGAGGGAGGGAAGAGAGAGAATGAAAGAGAGAGGGAGGGAGAGAGAAAGGAAGAGAGAGTGAGAGAGAGAGGGAGGGACAGAGAGGGCAAAGAGAGAGGAGGGAGACAGGGGCGGAGAGAGAGGGAGAGAGGGAGGGAGAGAGAAAGGAGCGAGGGAGGGAGAGAAGGAGAATGAGAGTGAGGGAGGAAGAGAGGGAGGGAGAAAGAGAGGGAGAGAGAAAGGAAGAGAGAGGAAGAGAGGGAAATAGAGAGGAAGAGAGGGAGGGAGGGAAGAGAGAAAGGAAGAGAGAATGAAAGAGAGAGGGAGGGAGAGAGAGGGAGGGAAGAAGGAAGGGAGGAAGAGGAGAGAAGAAAGAGATGGAAAGAGGTAGGGAGAGAGGAGAGAGAGGACAGAAAGGGATGGAGAGAGGAAGACAGAGAAAGTGAGAGGGAGGAAAAATAAAAGAGCCTGTCATAGAGGCAGGCTTGGGGGAGGGGAGAGTTTCGGGGTGATGGGAGGGAACCTGGGGACACTGGTGCAGAGAAATGTGCCCTGGTGGAGGGATGGGTGTTGGAACACCGTAGGACTAAAATCTAATCATGAACAGCTTTGGAAGGGTCTATCTCACAGCGATGCAATTTAAAAATTAAATAAATGCTCAATAAAATGGAAAGGGTCATGAACCCCAGTGGCATAGCAGAGGAAATGTCTAGGGGTCTCTGGATGTGGGTCACTATTCCTGGGTCTTCGGGTCGCGATTTAACAAAAACTTGGCTCTGTCCCTTAGGAAAGAGGAAAAACTGATCTCTAAGGGAAGACAGAGCCTCTAGAACCAGAACGTGTCAGTCCAGAACCATCTGCAAGTGAACAGATTGATTTGGGGCGTGTGGGCTGTCTGGTGGCGCCCACTTTTTCTCACGTATAAAAAAACCAAACTCAGAGTCTGGACAGATAGGACAGGCAATGCCCAGTTTCATCCCTGAAACCACTTATGGTCCCCCTGAGCACTGCCAGGAATGATCCCTGAGTGCAGAGCCCAGAACCGGAAGTCAGCCCTGAGCACCGCCGGATGTGGCCCCAAGATCGTCCCTTCAACTCAGCTAATAGTTGGGTGCATAGACCACAAGACCCAGCAAGGTGAGGTCTCAGGTGGGCCCTCCCCTTGGCCCTTTCTCCAGACTTGAAAGCGATGGCAAGAGTATGGACCCTTGGCGGGTGCCAGGCCTTTGCCGACTGTCATTGACAGTTTTCACTCATTTCTACAGAGAGAAAAGAGGCAAACTAGAAATTGAGCCGCCATATGACCCTGCAATACTACTTCTGGGAATATATCCCGAGGGTGCAAAAAAGCACAGTAGCAATAGCATCTGCACCTGTATGTTCACTGCAGCACTGTTCACAATAGCCAGAATCTGGAAACAACCCAAGTGCCCGAGAACAGATGACTGGTTAAAGAAACTTTGGTATATCTACACAATGGAATACTATGCAGCTGTTAGGAAAGATGAAGTTATGAAATTCGCTTCTAAGTGGATGGTCATGGAGAGTTTTGTGCTAAGTGAAATGAGTCAGAAAGAGAAGGACAGACATAGAATGACTGCATTCATTTGTGGGAATATGAAATAACATAATATGAGACTGACACCCAAGGACAGTAGATACAAGGGCCAGGAATATTGCTCCACAGTTGGAAGCCTGTCTCATGAGCTGGGGGAGAAGGCAGCTGGGATAGAGAAGGGATCACTGAGTCAATGATGGTTGGAGGAATCGCTCAGGATGGGAGATGTATGCTGAAAGTAGATAAAGGACCAAACGTGATAACCTCTTAGTATCTGTACTACAAACCATAATACTCAAAAGTAGAGAGAGAATATGGGGGAAATTGTCTGCCATAGAGGCAGGGGGAGGGTTGGAAAGTGGGGGGTTAATACTGGGGCCATTGGTGGTGGAGAATGTGCACTGGTGGAGGGGTGGGTATTTGATCATTATATGACTGAAACTCAAACATTTTGTAACTGCATCTCACGGTGATTCAATAAAAATATTTTTAAAATAAAATAAAAAAAGAAAGAAGAGAAGTGACACTTGAATCATCCTCCACAACAACGTCCCTGATAAGCATGCCAGAATTGTCCTCTATGGGAACCCATTAATTTCACTGAAAGAGCACGTCTTCATTCCCCCGGAGGTCAACCCAAACATTCCTCCCTCAAGGAAGAATCAGTGAACGGAGACTCAGGGACTGAGCCTGAATTCTGGAGCTACTTGAAACCCGCTCGAAGTTTCTCAGGGAGTGACTGAGGACGTGTCTTTGGCTTTCAAGGACTACAAAGCATCAGGAGGAAGACACCCATAGGACTGTATTGGGGGATGGAATCAAAATTTAGACACCAACCCAATGGTGAGGGTCGATGGGGTACTATCATTCTGCAGAGTACATCTGGAAAGATTTATGGGGAGAGTTCTTAAATAGTGGGCTGGAGCGATAGCATAGTGGGTAGGGCATTTGCTTTGCACGTGGCTGATCCGGGTTTGATTCCTCCATCCCTCTAGGAGAGCCCGGCAAGCTCCCAAGAGTATCCCGCCCACATGGCAGAGCCTGGCAAGCTCCCCATGGCGTATTCAATATGCCAAACACAGTCACAAGTCTCACAATGGAGACGTTACTGGTGCCCACTTGAGCAAACTGATGCACAACGCGAGGACAGTACTCCAGGACAGTTCTTAAATAGCACAAAGATGGGAGGACGTTACTGACCTGGAGGAGGTCAGATTATTCTAGCAGTCAGGATAGTTCGAGAGCAACAATGGACACCCCACTATATCTTGCAAACCTTCAACTGCTGTCTTGTGTTTTTACGTTGGCGCCACCACTGACTTACAGTGATCTTAGCCCAGAGGCTGACTTCATATAGAAACACCTGTTAATAATTTCTGAAAAATCAGGCCTAGTCTGTAAAGGAAAATGGAGGAAAGATGCTACTTTATTATTTGAAAATCTTGCCAAGCTTGGCTCACAATTCTAGAAAACTCGATCCCTGTCTGCGATGCAGTTCTCGGCCTTGGTATCACCACTGGGATATCAACCTATATTGTATCATTCTATATGGCTCTTACAGACATCCCCTTTTACAGTATTGTCAGTCAGTTGGTCCTCCCGTTGTTCATCGATATGCTTGAGCGGGCCCAGTAACATTGTCTCATCGTGAACCCGGCTCTGCTGGGCCAGCTGCGTGCAAGGCAAATGCCCTACCACTGTGCTATCGCTCCACATAATTGTAAAGCTAAATTCTTGACATTTTGTTCCCCTGCCTACAGAAATAGCACTGCACTGTACCACTGTCCTCCCATCGTTCATCGATTTGCTCGAGCGGGCACCAGTAACTTCTCCATTGTGAGACTTGTTGTGACTGTTTTTGGCATATCGAATACGTCACCAGTAGCCAGGCTTTGCCATGTGGGCAGGATACTCTTGGTAGCTTGCCAGGCTCTCCAAGAGGAATGAAGGAATCGAACCCAGGTCAGCCACATGCCAGGCAAACGCCCTACCTGCTGTGCTATCATTCCAGCCTACTGGAACACAATCAGAATATTAGCGCACTAAATTTGCAACCCTCTCTTAATGCTCTTATCTTTGAATTCATCTTAGTGCATTTGTATTATCTTTGAAAAAATTTTGTATCTATTTATTATTTAGGAATTTCATTGAAGGATTAGAAAAGGATTTTCTACTCCCACCCCCCATTTTTTATTTTTTAATATAACAGGCTGTTGGGTTTGATAGAGCTGAAAATCCCCCAAATTAACCCAACCACTTGGCCAGTGAATGGTTCGAAGGGGCTAAATTTATTGACACTGAGTGTCCTGGGACTGTATAACAGAAGGTCCTGTTATATGCTCTTCTGTTCATTGAGGTGACCTCAGAGTCAGGTCCGTGGCTGATATATATATATATATATATATATATATATATATATATATAGCTGGAGTGATAGTAGGGCATTTGCTTGTACGCAGCCAACATGGCCAACCTGAGTTCGAGTCCTCTGCCCCTCTCAGAGAGCCCGGCAAGCTACCAAGAGTATCTCACCCGCATGGCAAAGCCTGGCAAGCTCCCCGTGGCGTATTCGATATGCCAAACACAGTAACAACAAATCTCACAATGGAGACGTTACTGGGCCCGGTCAAGCAAATCAATGAACAATGGGAGGACAGTGCTTCAGTGCACATACATCGGTGGAACTGTATCTGCTGACTTATGAGCAGCTGGCGGGGGGGGGGGGGGGATCACTGATTAAGAAAAAGTCTAGAAATCACAAGAAAGAGAAAACTGTGCCATAGGATCCCAGACCCCTAGAAAGGGCAATAAAATGAGAAGAAAGGCACATAACCCAATTGATGTCTCTTTTGGGCAAAATCACATTTTATTTACTATCAGTTTAATCATTTCAAATAACACACATTTTGCCTTTGAGTCATCTCGAGTACTCAAAACTGGTACAATGTGTAATTAGAGTTCATTCTTGGCACCGTTCCTAGGTTGTTGGAAAAATATATTTGGGGGAGGCAAATTTGAGGACGGGCTTTGATGACAACACGAACCATTTCAGCACATCGCGCGGCATAAATAAGGCTGCATCCAAGCCCGAGGTTGGTTGAATTAGGAATCGGGGCAACTATGATGAACTGCAAAGTGCCACGAAGCTACCTGATAGGATCAGAGAGATTCTCCATTCTTGCAGGAATCACTGTATCACTGTCATCCCGTCGTTCATTGATTTGCTCAAGCAGGCACCAGTAATGTCTCTATTCGTCCCTGTTGCATGGTAGTGTAGCCTGATGGCGTATTGGGGGCTCTTTCGGGGTCAGGGGAATGAGGACCGTCATTGTTACTGTTTTTGGCATATCAAGTATGCCACGGGAGCTTGCCAGGCTCTGCCATGCGGGCAGGATACTCTCAGTAGCTTGCTGGGCTCACCAAGAGGGATGGAGGCTTTTGGGGTAGCCCCTAAGTCCTTACAGGTGTTCCCAATCAGGTACACACACGATATATATATATATATATATATATATATATATATATATATCATTGTCACTGTTCTCCCGTTGTTCATCGATTTGCTCGAGCGGGTCCAGTAACGTTTTCATTGTGAGACTTGTTTATTACTGTGTTTGGCATATCGAACACGTCATGGGTAGCTTGCCAGGCTTTGCTGTGTGGGCGAGATACTCTCAGTAGCTTGTCAGGCTCTCCGAGAGGGGTGGAGGAATCGAACTTGGGTCGGTTGTGTTGGCCGCTTGCAAGGCAAACACCCTACCCGCTGTGCTATCGCATATCTATATCTATATCTATATCTATATCTATATCTATATCTATATCTATCTATATCTATATATATTCCCTTTATGATTTGTTGCCTATTGTCTGAACCGACTCTCTGAGTTACTCGCAAGCAACTCTGACTTCCCGCAAGAGTCCAGAGGACGCCCATCCTTCCATCCCTGGAGCAGTCCCCGAGTTCAGAGGGAAGGGCATGCGTTCTAAGACCACCTTGTCCCTTTCAAGTTAGCCACCAAGGACACCATGACCTTGGGCAGGTACGACGAACATCCTGTGCTCTCAGTTTCTCATCCAGAAACATGTGGTAGGTGGTAGTAAGTAGAGCCAGGAACACACACAGGAAGGACTTGCTGACATCGTCCAGGCGCTCAGCGGTGACTGGTGCATAAGATGCATTTACTAACTACCCGTAACAGTTTCACGTGAAGGAGTGCTTTCTCCTTTTCTCTAGAGAAAGTGAGACCTTGTCCTAAGATGCAGAGGCAATCAGGTTTTAGTTCAGATTGAAGAGGGATTTGTGTTGACTGGAGAGAAGGCCATGATGAGTCTAGAATGATCATCCCATCCCCCCCCCCCCCACTCCCTACACCTCCTAAGGTCTCTTCACAGGACAGAGGAGCTAAGTCAGACAGCAGAAGGGGCTAAGCACCACATCCTCTGCCAGGAAAACGCAGGAAGTAGCAGACTGTTCCAGCAAAGGAGTAAGAGAGAAGTACTTATGTTATTCCCACTGGTTGAGGATGATCCCTAGAGAAGGGAGACGGAAGGATTCTTTGATCTATTTAACAAATATTCATGAAGGATCTAGGGGGTGTCAACCCTTAACACTGGACACCAGGAATGGGGAAAAAGAGATTCATGCCTTTGAAAGGATCTATCGTATTTCTGAAGAATCGCATGCGCAAACAGATCAGAGGGAAAATGAAAAAAGAGTCAGGGGGTGGGGCTGGAGCGATAGCACAGCAGTTAGGGCATTTGCTTTGCACGCAGCTGACCTGTGTTCGATTCCCAGCATCCCATAGGGTCCCCCGAGCACCACTAGGAGTAATTCCTGAGTGCATGAGCCAGGAGTAACCCCTGTGCATCGCCGGGTGTGACCCAAAAAGCAAAGAGAGAGAGAGAGAGGGAGAGATGGGGGTGAAACTGAAGGAGACACATATGTTGGTAGTAGACCAGTTGTCCGGGTGCTGGGAAGGCTGGTATTAGGCCTGTAGGGAATAGTCGAGTGGTCTGAAGAGCTTGATGCCTGTGACTTGAAAGCCTACAGGGAAGTCGAGAGAAAGCAGCAGGAGAAAAGCACTGAAGAATGGAAACTAGAAAGCAACCCAAACCACTCCGGAGCTGAGTTATCCAAGACCAAGTGAGATGTATGTGGGGATCCATGCCTTAGGCAGAAAGGAACCACACATGCTCCGGGCATGAATTCCCATAGCACCTGGAGATGGAGCTTGGATGCTGTTTTGATCAGTGTGTCTTTATAATGCAGGGACCTGTGATCTATAATGGGAGATTATAGCACTGTAGCACTGTCCTCCCGTTGTTCATCGATTTGCTCGAGCAGGCACCAGTAACATTTCCATTGTGAGACTTGTTGTTACTGTTTTTGGCATATCGAATACACCACGGGGGAGCTTGCCAGGCTCTGCCGTGCGGGTGGGTACTCTCGGGAGCTTGCTGGGCTATCTGAGAGGGATGGAAGAATCGAACTCGGGTTGGCCGCGTGCAAAGCAAATGCCCTACCTCTCCGGCACAATGGGAGATTATAGATCAGATCAATGGATGGGTGGTAGATGAAAGCTAAGTAGACCAGTGCTGGGTGGATCGGTAAAGATGAGAGATGAAAAACAGAGCTAGATGACGGAGGCCGAGGATAGACATCAGATGATTATTGATAGACGATAACTAGGTGACCTAGATAAATGAGGGGTAGGTTGGTAACAGATGAGAGAATCTGACAGCACATGTTAGCTGGGCAGACAGATGATAAGAGATAGATGGGGAGGTAGACAGATCGAGAGGGAGAGACGCTAGACACAGAGACAGCATGGATGGATATGAGATGACAGGAATCAAAGAGGGACCCACACCCCCGAAGCAACTACCTCTGTACTGCGTGTGGCATGCATGTGAGTCAGCAGCTGAGCTCGGAGGGAACATTCCAGCAAGAGGTAAGGCTGTGGGGAGCAGCATGGGGGAACCATTTCGAACCCACATGCCTCATCTGAATTTACGCATCGTCCTGCCTGCTGCTAAGTGAGCGTCTGACAGAAACGGAGTCTTTCCCCAGGGGGCAATGCCAGGCTTCCTCACCAGAGTGCCTTGGGCCCCCATTGAAGCCTGTTCTTGGTGGTGTAAATTTCTAGGGGCTCTCCAGCCACTCACCACACTTGGGGGCTACAGGGTTCTCATACTCATGGGTACGAGCACGTTGGCACAAATATCCCTTTTTCTTTTTGGGTCACACCTGGCGATGCACAGGGGTTACTCTTGGCTCTGCACTCAGGAATTACTCCTGGCGGTGCTCAGGAGGCCATATGGGATGCTGGGAATCGAACCCGGGTTGACCACGTGCAAGGAAAACACCCTACCCCCTGTCCTATCGCTCCAGCCCCTGTATCCCTTCTCTTAAGGACTTAAATGCCCAGGTAAGGAGGAAGCAGAGAAACAGAGAGAAATGGGGGTTCATTCAAAAATGCTCTGGGCAAAAACAAATGCAGAATGCAAGGAGGAAATGAAGCGAGAGATGGAAGAGTCAACAGGCAAATCTGCATTCGCAGACCCAGTCAGGCTTGTTTCAGGCTTCTAACGATGAGATGGTCTAAAGTCTCCAGGCTCTCACGGAGTCGGGGATGGGTGACCTCCCCCCAGTCCCCTGTTCTTCCAGGAGCCTAGTAGTCATGCCCACACACTGCCTCTGGTGCCATTTTTAGCACTGTAGCACTGTCCTCCCTTTGTTTATCGATTTGCTCGAGCGGGCACCAGTAACGTCTCCATTGTGAGACTTGTGACTGTTTTTGACACATCGAATATGCCACAGGGAGCTTGCCAGGCTCTGTCGTGCGGGCAGAATACTCTCGGTAGCTTGCCAGGCTCTCCGAGTGGGACAGAGGAATCAAACCCAGGTCGGCCTCATGCAAGAAAAACGCCCTCTCCGCTATGCTATCACTCCAGCCCTGGTGCCATATAAGCTCATTCACTGGCCATGACCCAGAGACTCACAAATAAACCTCGGAAGAGATCAACAAGCTGCAGAGATGCCTCTGGACCCCAAAGTAACCACCCAGTTAAAACTTTAACTCCAGCTCTATCACCCTACCTAAAATTTTAGAATTCCTGGAGTGCGTGGCCATGAATGCAGCCACAAGACTTTTCATATTCTGGGGCTGGAGTGATAGCACAGCGGGTAGGGCGTTTGCCTTGCACGCTGATGACCCCGGTTTGATTCCCGGCATCCCATATGTTCCCCTGATCACTGCCAGGAGTGATTCCTGAGTGCAAAGCCAGGAGTAACCCCTGAGCATCGCCAGGTGTGACCTGAAAAGCAAAAAAAAAAAAAAACCCTTTTCATATTCTGCACCACTGATGTACCAGGAGTAGCACACCACACTGGATGGGATGAAAAGTAGAAAGCAACCAATCTCTTTAAAAGAAAAATACTAGCACGCAAGGATCAATTTGTAACAACATGCTAGTAATCTCTTATACAAGGGCTCCAGGGTGAGATACAACAATCTTCACACAGTTTCTCCTAAGAAAACATTTTTTTGACCAGGTTTAGCGAATTATTCATAACAAACAATGCAAAATCAATTATTTAGGGCCTGCTACTGGGACTGGCTTGGGTGGTGGCTGGGAATATTCGAAATATGGTGATGAGAAGATGTAATGGTGGTGGGATTGGTGTTGGAATATTGAATGTAACAATGCATCATGAACAACTTTATGAAAATTTTAAAAAATAATGGTGAGATGGGGAGGTTCAAGGACCCCATGATCTCCACTGTCGAAGTAAATATGGGAAGAGGCAGGGGTGGGTGGGTCCCCAGGCAGCTGGGGAAGCTGAGAGTTAGCAGAAGTGTCAGGAGAAGGTTTATTAGGAAGAACTGTGCTTCTATGGGATGCTGTGTGTATGAGTGTGTGTGATTGTAAATGTATGTGAGCATGTGAGTGTGAGTGTGCGAGTGTGTGTGAGTGCATGTCCTTGTGACCATGTGAGTGTGTGAGTGTGTATGTGTGTATGTGTTTGTGAGTGTGTGTAAGTGTGAGTGTATGAGTATGTGTGTAAGTGTGTTAGTGTGTGAATGTGTGTGTATGTGTTTGAGTGTGTGTGTTTGAGTATGCGTGAGTGTGTGAATGTGTGTACGTGTGAGTGTGCATGAGTGTGTGAGTGTGTAAGTGCATGAGTGTGTGAATGTGTGTATATGTGTGAGTATTGTGCAAGTGTGAACGTGTATGTGTGAGTGTGTGAATGTGTGTGAATGTGAGTGCGTATGAGTGTATATGTGTGCAAGTGTGAGTGTATCTGAATGTGTGACTGTGCATGTGTGTGAGTGTGAGAGTGTGTGAATGTGTGAGAGTGTGTGTGTGTGTGAATGTGTGTGTGTTTGTGTGTGTGTTTGTGTGGGGGGGGCTGGGGCCTTGGCTAGGACGTTTCAATAACTGGACACACACAGTTCATTGAGTCTCAGCTGTCCATGTGATTCCTAAACTTGGGGCCGTCCCTTTGTTCTACAAAGCCCCCCACCCCCCGTCACTGTCATTACGCTACTTAATCTTTGAGGACATGAGGAAATACTTAGTTAACAGAATTCAACTGGGCAGCACGTAGTCCTTCATCTATGCCCTCATCAGTCGCAAGAACTTTCTCTCTCCCCAGCTTGGGTCCAGCCCTCAGGATTCGACAGGCACCCGGGTGAGCCACATGCAAAACCAACACCCAACTCGCTGCATTATCACTCAGGCCCCCCACATGCAGCTTGTAATATACCCCCTTTGCTCCGATCACAGGACGCCCATCTAACTGGTCAGCCCTTATTCCGGGTCTTCGAAGACGAGTGTTTGAAGCGAGAGAACTAGTGAAGCAAATTGCATCCCCTCGCTAAGGTGGGCCTTGTCTAATCAGTTGAGAGTTGAGTGGATGGGACAAGGCTGGCTGTCCCCCTTGAGAAGGACGTAGTCCCTGTTTCTGCTTGGAGGCCCCGAGACAGCAAACTAAAATATTTTCCTACCCCCTTCGGAGTCAGACTAAAATATCCGTTTTTCCCCAAAGGGCTCGGGCCTGCCAGTCCTGAACACTGTCGTTCATTTCTCTCACTCTTTGGCTGTTTGCGCCAGGACAGTCCCTACCTCGCTGGGTAGCGGCTCCTCTCAGGCCTTGTCCCTCCGCAACGACATGAGCAGTTCCCTAGAATAAACCTCTTTCTCCATAAATATCTCCCTCCTCTGGTTGCTCTGTCTCTGAAGACTGCTGATGAGGCCATACTTGCCTGACACAAATTTAGACGCCTTGGGGGGCTGGAGCGATAGCATAGCGGGTAGGGTGTTTGCCTTGCATGCGGCCGACCCAGGTTCGAATCCCAGCATCCCATATGGTCCCCTGAGCACCTCCAGGGGTAATTTCCTTTTTTTAATTTTTAAAAACATTTTTTTATTAGTGAGACATCATGAGGTACAGTTGCAGACTTACAAATTTTTGTGCTTGGGTTTCGATTATACAATGATCGAGTACCCATCCCTCCATCAGTGCCCATTTCCCACCACCACGGATCCCAGTATCCCTCCCACTCCCCATCCCCCCTATCCCACCCTTCCTCTGTGGCAGGGCATTCCCTTTTGTTCTCTCTCTCTTATTGGTTGTTGTGGTTTGCAAAAGAGGCAATGGGTGACAATCATGTTTGGTCTATAGTCTACTTTCAGGATGCTTCTCCCATCCTGGGAGGATCCTCCCAACACCTTTATTTGGTGTTCCCTTCCAGGGGTAATTTCTGAGCGCAGAGCCAGGAGTGACCCCTGTGCATCGCCGGGTGTGACCCAAAAAGCAAAAACAAAAAACAAAACAAACAAAAAATTTAGATGCCTTGCTCACCCTCTGGGTGGAGTGATGGCACAGTGGTAGGGCATTTGCCTTGCGCGCAGCCAACCTGGCCGAGCCGGGTTCGATTCCTCCATCCCTCTCGGAGAGTCTGGCAAGCTACTAAGAGTATCTCACCCTCACGGCAAAGCCTGGCAAGCTCCCCATGACGTGTTCAATATGCCAAACACAGTAACAACAAATCTCACGATGGAGGCGTTACTGGGCCTGCTTGAGCAAGTCGATGAACAATGGGAGGACAGTGCTACAGTGCTCACCCTCTGTGAATATACAAAGCATGCTGGGGAAGAAGGGAGGGGAAGGTGGGAGGGAGAGGTAAGTATGGATCCCAGCATGCACGAGGTACAGCACCATGGGGCCCCTGACCTTGGGTCATCATTCCCTTGACTTGGGGATAAGAGGAGGTGGGCATTTCCGGTTCTACTGACACCATCCCATATCACTGGAGCCATAGCACAGTGGGTAGAGCGTTTGCCTTGCATGTGGCCGACCTGGGTTGGATTCCTCCGTCCCTCTCGGAGAGCCCGGCAAGCTACCGAGAGTATTCCACCCGCACGGCAGAGCCAGGCAAGCTCCCTGAGGCGTATTCAAGATGCCAAACACAGTAACAAACAGGTCTCACCATGGAGACATTACTGATGCCCGCTCAAGCAAATCGATGAACAACGGGAGGACAGTGCTACAGTGCTACTGACGCCATTCAATGGGGGACCTGGGTGAGCCATGTGCAAAGCAAACGCCCGACCTGTTGTACTATCGCTCTAGTCCTCCTAGAATCCTTTGGCCAGGGTTACTGCATTGTCCAAATTCGTCTAACATGGATGAGATCATGGCCCATGGAGACTGTGTTTTCTCCTTCCCCTTGTTCTTCTCACCTCATCTGAGGCAAAAAAAAAAAGCAGCCGGAGAAATGAACAGACAGGAAGTGTCTGCGTGCAGGTGGGTTGCCTGGAGTCAGTGAGACTTGGCCCCCACCCACCACTGGCCTCCAGGGACAGGCTCGGGAGAGGGGCAGGTAATATCTGGAGGACTCATGAAGCATCATTCAGTTCTGCCTTCCTGAGGCAAGTCTAGCATCTGTGTGGTACCCAGGGCGGACTGCATCATTATCTCTCTCTCGTGCTCATTAACAAAGATGCTGCAGCCCGTCCTTCTCCTTGGGTTGTCCTGGGCAACCATTATTTGTTTTGCTTTGGGGGCCACACCTGGCGGTGCTCTTGGCTCTGCAATCATGGACCATTCCTGGTGGAGCTCAGGGAACCCTATAGGGTGCCCAGGATGAACCCCAGGGCATTGTGCAATAAGCGCTCACCTGCTGGACTATCACTGCGGTCACCCTAAGCAACCTTTAGCAGGATGATTCTCAGCTTTGGGACTCCAGCCAATGCACCCCACCTGCCAACTGAGAACCACCAACAACCGATCATGTACCCAGAACACCCCCAGCCCATCTTTATGGATGAGGTTGACAGTCTGTGGGCTATGGCTGTCGGGGGAAAAAAAAACACAGAATCGAGATGCTTGCCAAAGAACTTGCTGGAACCTTTTTTTTTCTTTTTTTAAGAGATGAGACAGTGAGTTCCTTCCTGTGCCTTTGTGTTGATGTGTGATACGTGAGACTACCCCAAATCTCATGGCAATTATATAAGAGATAATTTCTTAAAGTGCCATTAAAAAAATAAAAAAAGAAAGCTGTCAGGCTTTGGATTGGAGTAGATCAATGTTTCCATTTAAACTGTGATATGGAACCACGCATCCATTCATAAAAGCTGTGTCTGTGGAAGGTCGCATTCCCAGACGTGGCCACACTCTACACATCCACCCCCACTCCTCCCCTCCCCACATACATGCACACATACATGTCTACAAGTGCCCGCAATCACACACGCACCACCCATGGGTTCCCACACTCACAGATATGCAGATACATACACGGGTCCCTCCACGTAACTGTAATTCACACTCACTCCCACTGTTGGGGTCGCAGACCCCATAGGAGTGTGGGGGTCCCAGAGCCCACAATTCCCTCCTGCTGAGCACAGATGCTCCCCAGAATGCAAGACCCTCACAAGCCACCACTGGACGTCAAGTCGTTCTCACAATCCCACAGGAAGCAGGTGTTTCTCCAATTTGGTCAGAGATAGCACAGCAGTAGGGTGGTAGGGCATTTGCCTTGCGTGCAGCAGGCCGGCCGAGCCGGGTTCGATTCCTCCGCCTCTCTCGGAGAGCCCGGCAAGTTACCGAGAGTATCTCGCCCGCACGGCAAAGCCTGGCAAGCTCCCCGTGACGTATTCGATATGCCAAACACAGTAACAAGGCTCACGGTGGAGACGTTACTGGGCCCACTTGAGCAAATCGATGAACAACAGGAGGACAGTGCTACAGCCATACCCACAAACTGCCCCCGGTGCCATGTAATCTCATCAACGGTCAAGATGCAGAGACTATAAAACAAAGTTCTGGGAAGAGAGTGATGTAGTATTTCCTCCGTCCCTCTCGGAGAGCCCGGCAAACTACTGAGAGTATCCCACCCACACGGCAGAGCCTGGCAAGCTCCCTGTGGCGTACTCGATATGCCAAAAACAGTAACAAATGATGGTCCTCATTCCACTGATCCTGAAAGAGCCCCCAATATGCCATCAGGCTATACCAGCACGCGACTGGGACGAATGGAGACATTACTGGCGCCTGCTCAAGCATATTGATGAACAATGGGATGAGTGATATACAGTGATACAGTTCTACATACCTTGTAGGTATTCCCACCCCAGCTCCATCCCTGAGCATTGGATGGTGTAGTGGCAGGACTAGGCGCCTAAACACCATCAGGGTTGCCCAGGTAACCACAGGTACTAAGTCTGAGAAGTCCCTTATGGTCAGGTCCTGAGCCACCAGCCCAGTGGCTGAGCATCACCAAGGCGTGGTCCCTTGGGGCCTCTTGAGCACTGCTTACCACCACACACAAAAAAGAAACATCCATGAACACCCGAGCCTGAGTTAGAATTCCTCGCCAGGGACTGGAGAGAGAGCACAGCGGGTAAGGCATTTGCCTTGCACGCGGCCAACCCGGGTTTGATTCCCAGCATCTCATATGGTCCCCCGAGCACCACCAGGAATAATTCCTGAGTGATAGAGCCAGGAGTAACCCCAGAGCATCGCCAGGTGTGACACAAAAAGAAAAAAAAAGAATTTCTCGCCAGCTGTGTGTCACCAATCAGCAACCTCTTTTCCACCTTCCTTTCAGTGGCACAGGAAGAATAAAAATGTCCCAACCCAACCCAGGGGGAGGAAACACAGCACTGGCATTGGGCAGAAACACAAAGGCCTGTTCTTTTTTTTTTGGATGCATGAGTTCCCACCCCAAAGGTAGACAGGTCAAGGCTCATGTCAGTAGCTCTGAACACCTGCCAGACTCACTAATGCCCATCAAAGGGTGCCATGGGGGGGGGCGTGTTCATGCCTGAACTGAATCCAACTTGGGAAGGGGCACCATCACTGTGACACAGAATGACAGCTGCTTCCAGGGCCAGTGGGCCCCTCTGCGCTAAGCACTGTGCATGCTCACAGACACACTTCCGGCCAGTAGGTAGGAGACCCACCCGACAAAGCCTCAGGAAGAGCCAACTGATGAGGGGGTGGACATGTGAGAAAAGAAATACCATTTTCAGGACGTCATATCCGGAGAAACAGACCAGGGGCATGAGCTGGGGAAGAATGACTCTATCCATCAAGGGTTTGTGCTTCCTGTCAAGCTTGTCCGCTTTCTCCAAAGTCTCTTCCTGGAGATGCGCCTACCTCCAATCAGCATCTATTTAGCACGTTTTGCTATTAACTCAATCACTCATGGACCGACTCATTTATCCATTGCCTTGAAAGATATTAATTAACCAATTGCCGTGTTTGAAGAAAGAACACTTTGCTCCACGCTGTCAAGGGACAGAGACGTGAGGAGCTCACGGGCTTGGCCATCAAGGACTTCATTAACGCGGGGACTCATCCCTCACATGGCGATGGCATACCTTGGCAAGCCAGCCACCCTGCGGAGCCCGGAGACGCACAGATTAGAAGCTGAGCCCCCAACCAACATCGCAGTCTAATGGGATAAAAATGATGAGTAAACAAACCGTGGCATTTACTTTGTCAATTTTTTATGGCAGCGCCAAGTCAAAGTCATTATTCGCTGTGCATTTAGCAGGAGTCATTGAGCCAGTGTTCTAGTTAGGATTTCGCTTAATATCTCAGATGAGAGGCTGGAGTGATAGTACAGCCGGTAGGGCGTTTGCCTTGCACGCAACTGACCCGAGTTTGATTCCCAGCATCCCATAGGGTCCCCTGAGCACCACCAGGAGTAATTCCTGGGTGCAGAGCCAGGAGTAACCCCTGTGCATTGCCGGGTGTGACCCAAAACGAAAAAAAAATCTCATACGTGTCCTGAGGCGGAGCCGTCTCATAACTCCCATGTTCATGATGGGGTGCATGACACTTAGGAGGTTAACCTTGGGACCAGAGGCTACATCGGTCCTAATCAGTGGCAGAGTCAAAGTTCCAGTCTGGCTCTCAGAGGTCAAGGTGCTTGCTCTGGCCTCCAAGTGTGTGTCCCGTCCACCGAAGAATTGATCTCTGAGCTGCACTGGATTTGGGGTAAGGAGTGAAGGACAACCTGACTATCCCAGACACCAGGAGAAGGCAGTACCAAGCTACTGCTGGGAGCATCCGAGGAGATGAGGCAGGGGGCTGCATGGCAGAGAGAAGGGCCAAGATAGGAAACGCAGAGACCACAGGAGGCGGGGGGGGGGGGTTACGTGTCCCAGGGACAACCGAGACACTGATCCAGCACTTTCTCTCCTCAATACCCTTCTCCCTACTTCAGAGCAAGGCTGCTGAGGTCCAGAAAGGCTCCACTGTCAAAAACCATCTCGAGATTATGGCAATAAGGTCATTCATTTGTGTGTAAGACCATCAATCTATGAATCCAACCACCCATGCATCCCTCCATCCTTCCAACCATCCTTGCATCCATCCATGCATCTATCCATCCATGCAACCATCCATCCATGCATTGCATACATGCATCTATTCATCCATCCTTCCATCTATCCATGCATCCATCCATGCATCTATCCATCCATCCTTTATCTATCCATGCATGCATCTAGCATCCATCCATCCCTCCCTCCATCCATCCATGCATCCATCCATCCTTCTACTCATCCATCCATCCATCCATTGCTAAGAAAGGAGATGGAAGGGCATGTGGCAGTGGACAGAGGTGAAGGGACAGTCTGGGACCTTTGATGGGCTTCTCAGCACATGGGACTGGTGGCTAGCAGGAAGAGGAAGAGGAAGGAAGGGAAGGAACCCAGATTTGGGGCAGGAAAGATGGAAAGAGGAAAAGATCTGTACTCAAGACCTCATTCTTGAGAGGGGCTGATATAGAATGACTGCATTCATTTATGGGATAAAAAAATAGTAGGAGACTATATTAATCAAGGCCTGGAAAACAGGGAT
Organism: Sorex fumeus; assembly: GCF_029834395.1. Classification (NCBI taxonomy): domain Eukaryota; kingdom Metazoa; phylum Chordata; class Mammalia; order Eulipotyphla; family Soricidae; genus Sorex; species Sorex fumeus. The sequence continues at coordinate 143,502 of NW_026606412.1, read as the reverse complement.
CAGGAGGACTGGTCATTGGTTGGGGGGCAGAGGATAGTTAAGACAGAGGAGGGTCTGGTATGACAACAATAGTTGAATGGGTCACACTGCACAAGAACTGAGTGTTCAAAGGAGGTAAAGAGATATGCAGAATAGCCTTTCAGTATCTTGTATTGCAAACCATAATGCCTAAAAGGAGAGGGAGGGAGGGAGGGAGGGAGGGAGAGAGAGAGAGAGGAGGTGCCTGTCATAGAGGCAGACTGGGCGCAGGCAAATTGTAGTGGGTGTAGGAACCTGGGGACCCTGGTGCTGGGAAATGTGCCTTGCTGGAAGGATGGGTGTTGGAACACTGTATGACTGACACCCAACCATGACATCTCTATCTCATGGTGATTTAATCAATTTGCTCAAGCGGGCACCAGTAACATCTCACAACAAATTGTGAGACTTGTTGTTACTGTTTTTGGCATATTGAATACATCACGAGGAGCTTGCCAGGCTTTGCTGTGAGGGCGAGATACTCTCGGTAGCTTGCCAGGCTCTCCGAGAGGGGCGGAGGAATCGAACTCGGGTCGGCCATGTTGGCTGCGTGCAAGGCAAATGCCCTACCTGCTGTGTTATCGCTCCAGTCCATGGTGATTCAATAAAAATTTAAAAAGAAAGAGGAAAAAAAAGAAAAAACAAAGACCATGTCCTTCTCTCTGTCTCCTCTCTCTTTCCCTCCGTTCAATTCACATCACATTTACATAATTTTAGATATCAGAAGTAACCCAGGATGACTGAGATTATTACAAGGTGGGGGGGTGGGACAAAGGACATCCCCCTACCTCCACCCAGGAAACAGAAGAAATTACAAAAGAAGTTTTCACAAAAATCTCCCTTTACAGGGCCTCAAACATCTGACCTTAGTCCAGCATTGCATATCTCCCATGTGGGGATAACGAAAGGCCAGTGTCTCCTTGCTGCACATTTGCAAATTAATAGCATTAGGAGGAAAAAAAGAATTCTTATCCCTAGGTAGCATACCAAAGCAATTTTCAAATTAACTCTCAGTTCCTTCAAGAGAACTTGATTTTGTACGTTGGTGGCAAGATCTTACAAGGCTTCGCCCCAATAGCTTATTCATCATCCCAGAGACGCTCCCATCCTCTGCATAAGGGAGATTGGTTCCAAGGCCCACATGGCACCAACATTCATGGGTTCAAGGCGGTGGCAATATTTGTGTACGGTTGGGGCCAGAGCAATAGTACAGCGGGTAGGGCGTTTGCCTTGAACGTGACCGACACAGGTTCAATCCCCGGCATCCCATATGGTTCCCCAAGCACCACCAGGGGTAATTCCTGAGCGCAGAGCAAGGAATAACCTCTGCACCTCACTGGGTGTGACCCCAAACGAAAAAAAATCGTGTGAGGTCTATATTCTCCTGGATTCGCTCCACGACACTGAACACAAGAGAAATACCAGGGGGCAATTGTTGGTGTGTGGCTTTGTCTGGGGAGTAGCACTGTCTTCCTGTTCATCGATTTGCTCGAGCGGGCACCAGTAATGTCTCCATGGTGAGACTTGTTGTGACTGTGTTTGGCAAATCGAATATAACACGGGGAGCTTGCTAGGCTCTGCCGTGCGGATGGGCTACTCTCGGTAGCTTGCCAGGCTCTCTGAGAGGGGCGGAGGAATCAAACCTGGGTCGGTCGCGTGCCAGGCAAACTCCCTACCTGCTGTGCTATCGCTCCAGCCCTGCCTGGGGAGTAAAGATTAAGAATAACACAGCTATCTTAGGGCCAACTCCAGAGCCTGAATTCTCCCTCTGCAGTTGACTAAGCTGTGGACACAGAGACACGTGGACAAGGCGGGCCAGTAAAGTCACAAGCCTGGCCCAGGTCACAGCTTGATATCAGAAGTCACCAAGCCAGAGAAAGTACCAAAGGAAGACATCGCTGGTATAGTTCAACACTCAACTTCCACATGTGAGATGCAGACGTCAGAGGAAGACATCAGTTCATAAGCACACACTCACTGTGTCTAGCATAAAGCTAAAATGATGGCTTCCAACAGTGCCCATGGAGGGATGGGTACTTGATCATTGTATAACTGAAATCCAAGCCCCAAAATTTCTGAGTCTACAACTGTACCTCATGGAGTTTCACTAATAAAATTTTAAAAAATAAAATAAAAATAAAATGATGGCTTCCGTGGAAGGATTACTACCTGTGTTGGGTCCACCTCTGCTTAAAATCTCCAAGCTTGAAGAAAGGGAACTACATCACTTCCCAAAGGGGGGTACATGCCGCTGGACCCTGCACCAGGCTGTTTCACTCAGGGTGCTCCAGAGGTGGGCAGGTGAAACCCCTTCCATATCCCAGGAGACCCAGCCCCGGCAGCTAAAAACTCAACCGCTGCCCTGGTCATGGCCATTCTCCACACGCTTGGGCTGAGCTTCACCGACAAGTGAGCATTTCCCTGGACACTTGGCCGCATTTGTGGCCACATGAGACTTCACAGGACACACCATATGCATACTCCAAGAGTACCGCACCACATTTGATGGAATTCAAAGTAGGAGGCAACCAACCTTAGAGGGAAATATTTTATTATTTCGGTTCTACTTTGGGGCAGGGATTGGGGTTCAGGATGGAAACACCCGAAATAAGGGTGATGGGAAGGTGTCATGGTGGTGGGGTTGCTGTTTGAATATTAAATGGAATCAAATATTGTGAATTACTGTATAAAATTGGCATAATCTCCTGCCCCTGTGCCAGGCTGTCTTCACCGGGGCCCCCTCGGAGTGGGGCGGGTTGAGTCTCCCTCCCTGCCCCAAGCAGAACCCCGGCAGCTGAAAACCTCCAGAACCCAGCCACAGCCATGCTCAAGCCCAGTCTGCACAGGCTCAGACGAGCCTCACCCATGAAGGAACCGGCAGAGGAACCCAGGTGTGCGGGACCCGGGTCTGAAATCTCCAAGCCTGCTTGGACGGGGACTGGGCCTCCTCCCCCCAGGCCCCCATTTTTCCAGTAGCTTGGCAGTCACACCCACAAACTGCCTCCGGAGCCATGCAATCTCATCAACAGCCAAGATCCAGAGACTATAAAACAAAGCTCCCGGAAGAGAACAGCACAGTATTTCCTGGAGGCCACAAAAGGCTGCATCCCTCTTGGAGAGCCCGGCAAGCTACTGAGAGGATTCTGCCCGTGCCTGGAAAGTTCCCCGTGACATATTTGATATGCCAAAAACCAGTATCAGTAACGGGTTTCATTCCCCTGAGCCTGACAGAGCCCCCAATATGCCATTGGGCTATGCTATCACGTGACACGGACGAAAGGAGATGTTACAGGCGCCTGCTTAAGCAAATTGATGAACAACGGGATGACAAGTGACAAGGGAAGTGTATGAAAGTAGACTATAGACCAAACATGATTGCCACTCAATGCCTCTTTTGCAAACCACAACACCCAAAAGGAGAGAGAGAACAGAGGGGAATGTCATGCCACAGAGGCATGGTGGGATGGGGGGAATGGGGGGTGGGAGGGATACTGGGATCCGTAGTGGTGGGAAATGGGCACTGGTGGAGGGATGGGTATTTGATCACTGTATAACTGAAACCCAAGCACAAAATTTGTAAGTCTACAACTGTACCTCATGGTGTCTCACTAATAAAATTTTTTTTAAAAAGTGACTGTATAAAATTTAAAAATTAAAAAAAAATGCAAAAGGGGGGTCATTGGCCTAAAATTTAAAAATTTAAAAAAATGCAAAACGGGGGTCATTGGCCTGCAAGTAAGGGGTGATCTTCACCTCTGGGGAACGGAGTCTTAGACATTGAGTCGGTTGACTGAAACGCAGGCATGAAAGGAGTAACCGAACCCTCTCTTCAGCCTTCGTCCCTTGCAGAAAGAGGGTCGGGAGATGAGAGCCAGCCTCCTGCCCTTTTGCTCACAGGGGGTGTCTGGGTGAGGGGTACATGCACACGGCAGGTAAGTCTGTTGGTGTGAGTGGTGGAGCTGCCCGCCTGCTATTCCACGCGGACACACTTGGTGGGTTTGTGCTTATCGGCCAGCCTCTCTGAGCTGTCAAGGGCATCAGATCTAATCACTGCCACTTTCTCTCCGGAACAGTCACCTCGGCAAGGAGACATTTTCTCACCTCTTCCAAGGTGGGAAAAGAGCCAATTAGGCTTTCTCCTGCAGAAGGCCTCCCACACAAAACAGCAACCTGGTAACTCCATTAGACATCCGCAGTCGCCTGCGAGTCTCGAGAAAGAAAGAAAATGGGTGGGAGTGGGGGATGGGGAGGGGGATGGAAACGGGATGACATCAGTCCTTGAGGGTCCCCAGGGGCTCTTTCTGCTTTTCTAGCAAGACCATCCAGGGGGGTCCCTGCATCTCCCTTGCTGAATCTCCCTTCATCTCCCGGCATGCAGGGATGGATGGAGGCAAGAGAGAAAAGGAGAGGAAGGGGCTGAGACAGACCCCTGGCTTTTGCCAGTAATGGACATATAATGGTCCTTTCCAGGAAGACAGAGAAAATGGACTAAATTAGAAAACATTTCCCCACGCGGGATGGAGGCGAGCCAAAACTCAATCCGGCTCCTCAGTTTCCCACCTTCCAACTGGGTCTGCTGGTACTCAGAGCGCCCGCTGATGATTTCAGTCCCAATGTGTTCCCCCCGGCCCCCCATACCCCCGCCCCCCACCACCCAGCCCAGCGCCTGTGACTTCTCGGGTCCATGGACCAGACTCCCCCCGAATTCAGATTGCAATGCTCCTGGTTGCAGAACAGAGTTCAGACTGTCCGGAGAGGTGGATAGCAGAATAGGGCTGGTCTCCTGCCTTCTGCATCCTGGGCCGGGCTCTGCGCTCCCTTCTCTGGCTTGGAGATTAAAAATTGCTAAGGCAAGGCTTTTCTTCAGGGCTGCTCTGGCTGGGGTAAACTTAGCAGAAAGCAGCCGAGCAGGGAGGGGATGTGCCAGCCAGCCTGTGTGCTCCGAGGAGCTTGTCACCTGGGCCACCCAACAGCTGCAGGCATGGGGGAGGAGGGATGCCTTTTGAACCTTTTCAAATCAACCCCCTCCCCCTACTCCCCCTTTTCCAAAGAGAAAAGGCTGTTTTGGGAAACTTGGGGCGGGGCCTAGCGGGGCTTTTGTCCTGCTTGTCAGAGCGGCAAATTTCCTCGGCTATTTTAGAAGAAGGGGGTGGGTGGGCAAACACTGCTGGCCCGGGAAGCCTAGAATAGGCCGGTTTCAAGGAAGATTCAGGGGGTGGGGGGTGGGTGCGGACGGCATGGAGAGAGCACAGGGAGGAAGGGGGAGACAACCAAGGAAAGAGGGTCTTGAGGGGGTAAAGGGGCCAGGACAGAAAAGGGGATCAAAATGAACTGAAATGAGCCGGGAAGAAATGTGCAGCCAAGCAGAAAGAACACAGGGGATGATGATGATGTTTGTCTGTTCAGGAGCCAGGGGTCCAGGAAGAGGAGAAGCCCCTCCGCTCCTGGAACCCTACCAGGAAGTCAAGAAGCATCACCCCTACTCTCTGGGTCTGACTCAACTTCCCTACAACCAGGGGCTACAGGGCCTTCTGCTCTGTGTTTATCCATGTGACTCTGTGTGTGTGTGTGTGTGTGTGTGTGTCTGTGAGTATGAAGGAAGTGGACTGGGTCAACTCTGGGCTGACAACTCTAACATTCTGTAGTACTGTCGCACTGTATTCCTGTTGTTCACCAATTTTGCTCGAGCTGGCACCAGTAACGTCTCCATGGTGAGACTTGTTGTGACTGTGTTTGGCATCTCGAATATGCCACGGGGAGCTTGCCAGGCTCTGCCATGCGGGCGGGATACTCTCAGTATCTTGCCGGGCTCTCCGAGCCAGATGGAAGAATTGAACCCAGGTCGGTGGCATGCAAGGCAAACGCCCTCCCCGCTGTGCTATCGCTCCAGCTAACATTCATGGATGTTAATTCCTCCTCCATGAGATTGGGAATTTTCAAGCAGACCAACTTGCCCTGTCTCTCCTCCTTCTCACGGATGGGGCAAAAGTCCCATTCCTGAGACCAGTGTGACATCCGGTGGAACCCGATGCTGGCTTCATTGATTAAAACCCTTTTTTTTTCTGCTTTCAGCCACACCCAGCGATGCACAGGGATTACTCCTGGCTCTGCACTCAGGAATCAGTCCTGGCGGTGCTCGGGGGACCCTATGGGATGCTGGGAATCGAACCCGGGTCGGCTGCGTGCAAGGCGAACGCCCTCCCCGCTGTGCTATCGCTCCAGCCCTTGATTAAAATCCATCTTGCATTTGCTTTCCTTCTGCCCCCATCTCAGGATCTTTCTTTTCCTCTCTCCTACTGCCCTTGGGTGTTCCACTAAAGCAGAGGGGGTGGGTGTCCGGCCTGGGGCAGCCTAACATCTATACACTCATGTGGCCCAACCCCGGTGCATGCTGGAACAGACACAGGTGGTTCTCATTGGCTTTCATCCTCATGCTAGGCTCATGCATTCTGTCATCTGTCACTGAGGCTGGGACAGGGTGGGGGGGGGTAGCCCCTTCAGTTAACTTCATGAGCAGATAAAATGAGCTCCCCGAATGGCGCCTGGCACGCAGCAAGCCCTGCGTGATCATTCTTCACCTGGTTGTTCCCTCCAGGCAACAAACAGGATTGCCGAGACACAGAAGGTCATCGGTAAATGTTTTTAAAATGAATGATGGATGGGTCCTCTAGTGGAGGCATTGGGAAGACAGATGGGTGAACTTGGGGGAAGGACACGGGGCTGGATATTATATATATATATATATATATATGTGTGTATATATATATATATATATATATATATATATATATTGCACTGTAGGACTGTCACACTGTTGTCCCATAATTCATCGATTTGCTTGAGCGGGCACCAGTAATGTGTCCATTGCGAGACTTGTTGTGACTATGTTTGGCATCTTGAATACGCCACGGGGAGCTTGCCACGCTCTGCAGTGCAGGCTGGATACTCTTGGTAGCTTGCTGGGCTCTCCGAGAGGGGCAGAGGAATCAAACCCGGGTCGGCCATGTGCAAGGCAAACGCCCTACCCCCTGTACTATCGCTCCAGTCCTATAAATTCCTTTCTTTGAGGTGAGACAAGAATCTCCCCCACCAAAAAAATTTAAAAAAACACCAAACCACCCACAGAGGTTCAGAAGAACCTGCTTCTACAGGGAAACGCTTACTCATTCTTGTAATGAACGTCTCATCCGTGCTTAGGACGGAGGTGGGCTGGGCATGGCCAGGAACTGAGCATTGGAAAGCAGGGCTGGGGGGCACTGATGAAGGGGCTCTTGGTGGAGTTTTATCAGCATGGTATGATGGCCATGGCAGAGAGAGGTATGGGGGCCACAGAGAGGCTGGCGGGTGAGGGGCAAAAAGCCATTCCAGGCCCAGCCCAAGGCTACCACAAGCAGAATTCAGTGCTCAGATGCTCTGAGAGTCCCCGTTTCCTGGACAGAGTGTCTGCAGGTGTAAAACAGTCAAAGACAACTGGTCTACCAGCCTGGTTATCACTGCAGATCCATTGGCTAGTATATGCAAGACAGTGGTTGGTCTACCAGTAGAGAAAGGTGGGCAAACACTGCTTTAGAGGGATCGAGAGGAAGGACTTGAGGACATATCAGAAGGCAAAGAGTCATATCACTGTCACTGTCACTATCCTCTCGTTGTTCATCAATTTGCTTGAGCAGGCCCAGTAACATTTTAAGACTTGTTACTGTGTTTGGCATATCAGATAACGTCATGGGTAGCTTGCCAGGCTTTGCCATGCAGGTGAGATACTCTCGGTAGCTTGCCGGGCTCTCCAAGAGGGGCGGAGGAATCGAACTTGGGTCAGCCATGTTGGTTGTGTGCAAGACAAATGCCTTACCTGCTGTGCTACCACTCCAGCCAACTATGGCAGGCAAGAGCAGAAAGGGTGGGCAAGAGAGGTTGTGAGTGGAGGAGGTGCCAACTAGAAACGCTTTAGGAGGGCTGGAGCGATTTGCTTTTTGGGTCACACCCGGCGGTGCACAGGGGTTCCTCCTGGCTCTGCACTCAGGAATTACTCCTGGAAGTGCTCAGGGGACCATATGGGATGCTGGGAATCGAACCCGTGTCAGCCGTGTGCAAGGCAAACGCCCTTCCCGCTGTGCTATCACTGCAGCTCCAAGACCCCCTCTTAAGCATTCCCTGCTGGAGGTCCCCAAATGAACAGCCTGAGAGAGGAGGCCTCTTGCCTCCCAGACATCAGTACTACAGGCCAAAGCTAGACCAAGGCCACGGCCCAGTCCAGGCCCCGGGTCCGAGGAGATCAAACCAGGAAACATTATCTCATGTGCTCAAGTTCCTGTGTTTCCGAGGGCTCAAGATGGAAAATAAGGCTGGGATGTGGCAAAAAAAGGCCAAATCAGGCTAAAAATCCAATTCTGTCTGATTAAAATACAGACTCCTGGCACCGACCGAGGTAAAGAGTTGGTTTTGCAAGTGGCCAGCTCCAGTTTGATCCTTGGCACTAGACATGGTCCTGGAACATCTCCAGAAGTCATCTCTTTAGTATACGACCAGGAGGAAGCCCTGAGCATAGTCAGTGGTGCCTCCGCCCCCCATAATCCCCATGCAGACTCCTCCTGTGCAAGCATCACACACACACACACACACACTCACACACTCACACAAAGACAATTTTTTAACTTTACAACAGATTCTTCAAAGTCAACACTGAGCATTTTCTAAGGCACTGGAGTCCCCAAGACAGTTCCTTTCCCTTTTCAACCTCGGCAGGAGTCTTCACAGTGCTCCTCACCCCACCCGGCACCAACCCCCCACCTGCCCCTAGCAAGTTGAATGGGCAAGAGCTTTTCTATACCATCCCCAGCCCTCTCCCTGGGCTTCAGTTCAAAGGAATCTTGGATGCTGGGGGTAGGGAGAAGCAGGTAGGCGGGACAAGCAAGCTGAACATTCTCATTGGCTCTTGCCTCTCTCAGTCCTCCAATCCTGTGAGCCAGCACGCAGTGGGAGGGAGGGAGGGTGTTGGGAGTTTTTTGAAGACAAGCTCTTCCTGCTGGGAAGACTGAGGACTTCAAAAGGGAGCACCCCGCCAGCATGGTGTGCAAAATCGGAGCAGGGTGTAATTAAGTAAGAGGCTGGAATTTAGGCCAACAAGGACCTTTTCTGCCTGGCCAAGAGCATCAGTGGGGAGTGGGAAGATAAAGCATAGGAAAAACTACAGGCACATGTAGATGAATAGATGTTCCAAGCCCACAAGCCCAGGTCCAACAGGGCTAAGACACAGAAGAAGAGTCTAGGGGGCTGGAGCGATAGCACAGCTGGTAAGGCGTTTGCCTTGCACATGGCCGACCCGGGTTCAATTCCCAGCATCCCATATAGTCCCCTGAGTACCGCCAGGAGTGAATCCTGAGCGCAGAGTCAGGGGTAACCCCTGAGCATCGCTGGGTGTGACCCAAAAAAGCAAAAAAAAAAAAAGAAGAAGAGGAGTGAAGAAGAGTCTAGGGTCTGGAGAGATAGCACAGCGGGGATGCCTTGCATGTGGCCGACCCAGGTTTGATTGCCAGGATCCCATATGGTCCCCCATGTGTGTGCGGGACCCGGCGCTGAGTTCTCCAAGCCTGCTCGGTTCAGGACTGGGCTCCTCCACCCAGATCTCCCACCTTCCAGTAGCTAGACAGATACACCCACCAACTGCCGTGTAACCCCATCAACAGCCAGGATCCAGAGACTATCAAACCAAGCTCCCGGAAGAGAACAAGGCAGTGTCAGTCCTGCCCCTGCGCCTGGCTGTCCTCACCAGGGCCCCTTGGAGGAGGACGGGTTGAGTTTCCCTCGCCACCCCGGGCAGAGCCCCAATAGCTGAAGACCTCCGGGACCCAGCCAAAGCCATGCTGTGACCACTCTCCACATGCTTGGATGAGCCTTACGCATGAAGGAACCGGCAGAGGAACCCAGGTGTGAGGGAACGAGGGCTGAGATCTCCAAGCCTTCTCGGTTCAGGAATGGGCCTCCTCTGTCCGGTCCCCCATCTTCCAGTAGCTAGACAGTTACACCCGCCAACTGCCGTGTAACCCCATCAATGGCCAGGATCCAGAGACTATCAAACCAAGCTCCTGTGCGACCTCTTATTCTCTAATTCTCACTCTCAGAGAACCTAGCAGGCTACTGAGAGTATCTTGCCCGCATATATGCCTGACTGGGAACACCTGTAAAGGTGATTAGAGGCTGCCCCAAAAGCCTCCATCCCTCTCGGAGAGCCCAGCAAGCTACCGAGAGTATCCCGCCCACACAGCAGAGCCTGGCAAGCTACCCATGGCGTACTCAATATGACAAAAACAGTAACAATGATGGTCCTCATTCCCCTGACCCTGAAAGAGCCCCCAATATGTCATCGGACTACACTAGCACGTGACAGGGATGAATGGAGATGTTACTGGCGTCCGCTTGAGCAAATCGATGAACAATGGGGTGATAGTGAGAGTGAATCAAAACAAAACAAAAACAGGATGAGAACGCTATTCGGGTCTCCCAAAGAGGAAGTGAAAGAGCTGTGCTTGGAGTATCAGGCTTCACTCAAGTGAGAGAAGGAATCCGGAGTTCCGACCTCTGTCAACCATCGAGGATCAGGGACGCTGTCTCGTTTGCCAAGGTGTCGAAAATCAGATGGGCCGGACATGTCATGCGATTTGGAGACAACTGCTGGACTAGACCCATTACCGACTGGATTCCATGTGATGTCAAAAGAATGCCTGGCCACCCACCTATGAGATGGTCGGACTTCTTTGTCAAGACCCTGAATGACCGGTTTGAGGCTTTTCGTGTTCCTGGAGTGAGCAGACGCCATTGGGCTACACTAGCACGCGACAGGGACAAATGGAGACTTACTGGCGCCCGCTCGAACAAATTGATGAGCAACGGGATGAAAAGTGATACAAGTGATATACATTCAGGCTGAATGGTGCATGTGTGCACTCAGGGATTTGCATGAACATATGTGTTCACATGCATGTACGCATTATATGTAGCTATCTACACTCAAGTACACGTGTGTTCATATACATCCAAGAAGGGATAATCATTCCTTCTGTTTCAACGCTCACGCCCAAACCACCAATCCAAAGTGCTTTTCTTGTGTCACTGCTGGATATTAACCTTAAGTGTTTTAGGCTTCATCAGTGAACTGCTCCTTTTCCCCTCTTCCAGAGAAGCTTACAGTACAATGCTCTTATGAACACCCCTAATCCCCTGAGTTTCGGTCATGGTCCTCCCGTTGTTCATCGATTTGCTTGAGCGGGCCCAGTAACGTCTCCATTGGAGACTTTGTTGTTACTGTGTTTGGCATATCGAATACATCACGGGTAGCTTGCCAGGCTCTGCCATGCGGGCGAGATACTCTCGGTAGCTTGTCGGGCTCTTCGAGAGGGGCGGAGGAATTGAACTCGGGTCGGCCATATTGTCTGCGTGCAAGGCAAACGCCCTACCGTTGTGCTATCGCTCCAGCCCTCTCTGAGTTTATTTATTTATTTATTTATTTTTGCTTTTTGGGTCACACCCGATGATGCTCAGGGCTGACTCCTGGCTCTTTACTCAGGAATCACTCCTGACGGTGCTCATGGGACCATATGGGATGCTGAGAATCGAAACCAGGTCGGCCTCCTGCAAGGCAAACACCATCCCTGCTGTGCTATTGTTCCAGTCCCCCTGAGTTTATCTTTAACCTTCCCTTTGTGATTATCTCTCATTGAGGCTCTGGGAGGACGCCCAGTCCCAGTCACAATTCTCCAAGTCAGAGTTGGTTACTTAAACGTCAAACCTTCAGGTAAGTCACTGTCACTGTCACTGTCCTCCTGTTGTTCAATCGATTTGCTCGAGTGGGCCCAGTAACGTCTCCATCGTGAGGCTTGTTGTTACTGTGTTTGGCATCTCGAATACGTCACGAGGAGCTTGCCAGGCTTTGCCGTGCGGGCAAGATACTCTCGGTCGCTTGCCGGGCTCTCTGAGAGGGGCGGAGGAATCGAACCCATCTTAGCCGGGCTGGCTGCGCGCAAGGCAAACACCCTACCGCTGTGCTATCACTCCTTCCCTGGTAAGTCTAGACTTTGTATTTATAGTGAATTACTTGCTTTACTATTATAACCTTTTTATATTTTTACTATAGAGCAACATTCTTTGCTTAAACACAGGAAGGCCATTAATACTGTTCTCCTAATATTTGGGAGTTGATTGACTATGAAATATATCTACTCCTGGGCATCTAATAATTACTCGATTCAGGCTTCAGTGTCTATAGTTCCTAACACCCCACGAAGGGAGGGGTCTCACTTGGGGCTTGGATAGACCCGGGCGAGCAGCAAAGCTACCCCGGCATTGTAATTGGATGGTCTAGAAAGCATAAAAGCTTGGTCTTGATGCAAGCCGTTATGACTTTTAGAGACAGGACCCACATAGCGAGGGAAGAGCTAAACCAGCCTGAGGATGTATTCTGGGATTTACGGTAAAAGCCCAGCAGCTTTGCTCTTGGAACCCAGAGAAATTCATTTGGGAATCTAGATCTCCTACTGATGCAGTTATCCAAATCTATATCTCTTACTGTTGCAGTGATCTCTTGCAGTTATCCAAATAACTGCAAGTATTAATAAGAAGTAAACTTAATTGTTTAATATTTACTCATAGCCAGGGAAAGAGAAAAGCAATAAAATGCTTGTCGCCCCTGGGCAAATCTCTCATACCCCTGGGAAACATAGAGCATCTCCTTGAGTTAACCCCCTCCCCCAAGAGAATTGCCTCCACCAAAACACTTTACCTCTGTAAGTGACCAATCACACCTACATACAGTCCTATAACTCAACCCCCCTCAGATGTGCTATAAATACTCTAACAGCTCTGCATTAAATGGGTCATTCTGACCATCAGTCGGGGTCCCTTGTCTCTTTTTTCCTCTGCTGGGTAGGCTAGGGAGGTCGTTCTCAGCCACTGAACACCCACCTTTGAACTCACACCCACCCACATGAATATATTAATACATTCAGGGCTGGGCTGGAGCGATAGCACAGCGGATAGGACGTTTGCCTTGCCCAAGGCCAACCCGGGTTCAATTCCTCTGTCCCTCTCGGAGAGTCCGGCAAGCTACCGGGAGTATCCCACCTGCACGGCAGGGCCTGGCAAGCTCCCTATGGCGTATTCAATATGCCAGAAACAGTAACAACTCACCATGGAGACGTTACTGGTGCCCGCTCAAGCAAATAGATGAACAACGGGAGGACAGTGCTACCGTGCTACATTCAGGCATGAATGGTGCCCATGAGCACTCAGAAACTTGCACATGTATACACACCTGTTCACACGCATATATGCATTGTACGTAGCTCTCTACACACAAGTACACATGGCATGCACATGCATCAAAGAAGAGGTCTCCTTCCATCTGTTTCAACACTCATGCCCTAACCACCAACCCCAAGTTGCTTTCTTGTGTCACTTCAAATGGTTGCGATTTTTTTCCCTTTGAGTTCCTCTGTGTGTGTACATTTTTAGATTTTTCTACCAACTTCTTTCATAAAAAGAAAAAAAACAATAAAGAGAGGGTAAAATTAGAATAAGCACTTGGCAAAACATTTGCCCTCTAACCTGTGAGAGTTTGCCAGCTTCAAACATCCAGGGAGCAGAGGGGCACCCGGCTGAATGTCTGAAGAGCATCTGCAATCCGTGCAGTCCTGCTAAGTGACATAGGGGGACCTACACATGACTAACCACCATGGGGGACTCTCATCAGGACCACTGCTGACAGCCAGGCCGCTGTGGGGCGCTGGGGCATGCTTCAATGACAGTCATTCATCAGCTTCCGTATTGAGTGACATTGAAGGTTTTCCTCCCGGAGACGGCCACCCGGCAACCACAAAGCCCTCGGCTACGCAGTTGGGTCTGGATACAAGGAGTCTCTCAGAGCTAGCCTGTGGCCCCCTTCTTTGTTCACTCTGAATTTCGGGAACTGTGGCACATCTGAAGTTGGCCCTGGAGAAAGATTCCCTAGGAAATCAAATCTGGAGGTCTGCAAGGCACGGCGCAGAGACACATCCAAAGATTTTGCTTCTCTCCAATGTCGTGACTCTTGAGGGACTGTGTGTTCACAGATCCATTATGAAAGAGAACAAAGGGGTAGCCTGGACGCAGAGGAGGGGTGACCTTTTGGAAGAAGAGGCAGAAAGAAACTAAGGAGAAATGACACCAGAGATAGGAAATGATCTCTGGGCATGGGATAACAACGAAAGGGTTTTTTTTTAAATTTGCTTTTTGGGTCACATCCGGCGATGCACAGGGGTTACTCCTGGCTCATGCACTCAGAAATTACTCCTGGTGGTGCTCAGGGGACCATATGGGATGCTGGGAATTGAACCCGGGTCGACCGCGTGCAAAGCAAACGCCCTACCCACTGTGCTATCGCTCCAGTCCCATGGGAAGAGTTTTTCTATTTAGCTAAAACGAGGGAAAAATAAATAGCCCGGCTCTCCAGAGTTGAGGGGAGAAACCACTGCTCTTTCTACTTCAAGATTCTTAGACCTCCAGAAACCAGGACATTCCTGGCATGTACTCCTGGCGGCAAATGCCCGCGCATCCAATCGAAGAAATGAATTCAGGCCACTACCGGAAAGCAAGGGGCAGGACATAAAACATTCATTTCTATAAAATTGAAACAATTTATCTTCCATTCTTGAGCAGATGGGAGGGTAAATTGAGGTTGATTTTTTTTTTCCACCCTAGTGATCATGATGGAATAAAAGGAACACGCCAGCCTGGGGCACTGTCTGGAGAGAAGCTTCTCCGGGTCGGGATGGAGGAAGTTAGAGATTCAGGTGATGACTGAAGCTGTCTCCTCCTCTGCAACCACTTGACACTCGGGGAAACGGGGCGCATAGGGGTGAGTATGCTCAGTCCTGGGCAGGTTGGAGAATCTAAATGGACACTGGGGGGCTGGAGAGAAAGCCCAGCGGGGATGGTGCTTGCCTTACATGCGGCCGACCCGGGTTTGATCCCTGGCATCCTATATGGTCTCCCGAGCACTGCCAGGAGCGATCCCTGAGTGCAGAGCCAGGAGTCACCCCTGAGCACTGCCAGGTATGCCCCCCAAAGTCTGAATGGATATTTCTCTGTGGCTGATAATTGACTTTCTGTGGGAGGCAGGAGGGTGCCCTGTTACTCTGTAAATTCTCTTGTAAATATTCACCGGGTGGATCACTGTCACTGTCACTGTCATCCCATTGTTCATCGATTTACTCGAGCAGGCGCCAGGAACGTCTCCATTAGCTCCAGCCCTGAGATTTTCGCAGCCTCTCCTTACTCGTCTTTCCCAATGCTGCCGTATTGGGGGCTCTTTTATGGTCAGGGGAATGAGACCCGTTATGGTTACTGTTTTTGCCATATCGAATACGCCGTGGGGAGCTTGCCAGGCTCTACCGTGCGGAACCGAGTAGATAGGGCTCCCAAACCCAGTGTTGCCACAAAGCTGGGTGCCGGTCGGACAAGCACATTTTCTCACTGCCCTGCCCCACTCAGGAAATCCAAGCGGGGGGGGGGGTGAGGAAACCTGCACCCACTCTTTCTTGTAAACTTCTGCCTGTTCATAGGCCTGGCTTGGTGAGGATTTGTACGTCCGCTTGAACAGGATCACCATGCCCAGGAAGAGGAAACGCACACCCACAGGGAGAAAGCATCTTCAAGGCACCCCCTAGAGGACACTTGGCCAACCCCTGATGGGTCCCCCCCTAGGAGGCTGTGATGAAGGTAGATTTGTTCTCAGGATCAGCCGATGCAGTTGAGAAAGTGGACCAGTCTCAAAGGTTTGCCAAGGGCACCCACTGCCTCAACCGGGCACATCCAGTGGCAGCTGGCTCCAGCCAGTCATGCAGGGGAGGGTCACCTGGGGAAGTGGACCCTTACTTCCAGACCTCCCGGGCTGCTGCAAGGGTGCCCTGGATCTCTGGGCTCAGCTTCCCTCCCAGCTGGGCATCTTATGAAGCATGAAGGACATTAATCATGTACACTTGACCGGACATGCCCCTTTGGGTGAAAATGGGTCAAGCTGGCATTGTTATTCATTGTGGTGCTCAGTACAAGAGCTAAGGTAGAGAAGCAACCTAGGAGTCCAGAGACAGATGAATGGATTATGAAGATGTGGTACTTATATACAATGGAATACTATACAGCTGTAATGAATGATGAAATCATGCAATTTGCTGCAACGTGGTGGGAACGGGAAGATATCATGTTGGGTGAAGTAAGGCAGAAGAAGAAAAACAATCACAGGATGATCTCACTTATCTGTGGTAGAGAGAATACTGAGTGAGGAAACGGATTGTAGTAAATGGGGCAGGGGGTGGCGTTGCCTACATCACCCCAGTGTTTAAGAGGAAGACAGAGATGGAAAGAAATCAAGGTAGAAGAAGAGAACAGGAAGTATAATAGATGAACAGGCAACACGTACACAGGTGATATGGGTGAGTGGTATAGAAATAGGTCCAAAACAGACTCAACAAAACTGAAAACGAGATCCGAAGAGCAACCACTGGAACTTTCCTTTGTGCCTATCAAGCTGACAGGCAGTGGGGAGAGGGGGAATACGGGGACACGGGTGGAGGGAAGTTGACACTGGTGGTGTTGGAATAGTATCTGCCTAAATACAATTAACAGGCGCAACTGTTAATCACTGTATCACTGTATCATTGTCATCCCGTTGTTCATCGATTTGCTTGAGCAGGCAACAATAATGTCTCCATTCATCCCTGTTGCATGCTAGTGTAGCCCGATAGTGTACTGGGGACTCTTTCAGGGTCAGGGGAATGAGAACCGTCATAGTTACTGTTTTTGGCATATTGAGTATACCACGGGGAGCTTGCCAGGCTCTGCCGTGCAGGCAGGATACTCTCGGTAGCTTGCCGGGCTCTCTGAGAGGGGATGGAGGCTTTGGGGGAGGCCTCTGATCGCTTTTACAGGTGTTCCCAGTCGGGAAATATATATATGTGTGTGTATATATGATTATATATATCCCTCTGGGCTGGAGCGATAGCACAGTGGGTAGGGCGTTTGTCTTGCAAGCGGCCAACATGGCCGACCCGAGTTCAACTCCTCTGCCCCTCTCAGAGAGTCCAGCAAGCTACCAAGAGTATCTCGCCTGGAAGGCAAAGCCTGGCAAGCTCCCTGTGATGTATTCGATATGCCAAACACAGTAACAGTTGTCACAATGGAGACATTACTGGGCCCGCTCGAGCAAATCGATGAACAATGGGAGGACAGTGACAATGACAGTGATATAGCCCTCTATGAATTGTTGCCTACTGGATGAACCCCATCAGAGATTGTATGGTAATTATGGAAAATGAGTAGGGAGTGTCTTATGATGTGTCCAGGAATATGCTCCCTCATATGTGTGGCTCACTGTTTTTTTTTTTAATGAAAGCAATGAACAAAAAAAAAAGAAGATTGGAGAAAAGTTGGGAGAATCCTGAGGGAGAGAACTCAGCCAGCCGGTGGGGTCTGGGTTGGCAGCCTTCACACCCCAGGTCACTGCACCTTCCGGGGAGATGGGTCTAGGATTCAGGAAACGGCCTGATTACTGGGCAGGTCCAACTGAGTCAGGACAAAAAAGGCACAGTTTCTAGAAAGCTCAGGCATTGGGAAATCGAGCTCAATCCAGCTTAATTGCTCTTTCTGATTTGTGTTGAAGCTTGCCTGGAGTGATAGCACAGCTGTAGGGCGTTTACCTTGCATGCGGCCAGTGTGGCCGACCTGGGTTCAGTTCCTCTGCCACTCTCGGAGAGCCTAGCAAGCTACTGAGAGTATCTCATCTGCAAGGCAAAACCTGGCAAACTCTCCGTGGCATATTCGAGATGCCAAACACAGTCACAACAAGTCTCACAATGGAGATGTTACTGGGCCCACTCCAGCAAATTGATGAACAACGGGAGGACAATGCTACAGTTGGAGCTGGTGGGAGCAGCGGAGAAGGCCACATTGGAGATGCAGGGAAAGGCAAAGTACTGTCACACTGTAGCACAGTCCTCCCATTGTTCATCTATTTGCTCAAGCGGGCACCATTAAGGTCTCCATGGTGAGACTTGTTGTTACTGTTTCTGGCATCTTGAATACGCCACTGGGAGCTTGCCAGGTTCTGCTGTGAGGGCGAGATACTCTCGGTAGCTGGTCGGGCTCTCCGAGAGGGACAGAGGAATCGAACCCAGGTCGGTTGCGTGCCAGGCCAACGCCCTCCCTGCTGGGCTATCGCTCCGGCCAGAAAGGCAAGGGAAAGAAAGGACAGAAAACAACGGGAAACCAAGAGTCAAAGACTCACAGCAGCACGTCTCCGTGGTGCTGAGGAAGTTTGGACTAATGAGTCACAGAGACCCAGGAACGAAGCCAAGGAGAATAATGAAACCAGAACTAATGGGGAGATAATCCCATTTGTGCCCGGTGTGACAATGTCAGAACTGGCCCCAGACAAGAGACGTCTGGGCTGGAGGGCAGAGGGCAGGATGCCCGGAGATAAAGAAGCAGCTGGACCTGGTAGGGGGGTGGCCAGGCCACCAGCCATCCAGGTGCGCGAGGAAATCCAAGCCAGAAACGAGTCAGGATGAGAGAGACTAGGAGGCCCCATCTCTCTGCTGTCTGGGACCGCCAGGGAGAATTCGGGGCAGGCCACAGAGGACCCGACACTCAGGCAAAGACCCGGGTTTAGACTCGAGCTGACTCCACTGTCTACACCACAGCCCGGCCTTGGCTCTCTGCTCATCAGACACCCACGGGTCAACTGGACTCCAAGAGGGATCTCCCCTGAGGAAACCCCCCTCCCTCCTCTCCCGTCACCTCAGCTCAGAAATCAAGTGTCACATTGAGGGGCCACTCTGTGGAATTATTGCTCTCTGCCACCTCTGAGGCTCCGATGTCAGAACAAATCACCAGCCTCTTCCTTAGAATCTGCCGTGGTGTTCTGGGAGGCCCCGGAGTCCACTTGTAATTTAACAAAACCTATTCTCTCTCTCTCTCTCTCTCTCTCTCTCTCGTTCGCTCGCTTTTTGGGTCACACCCAGCGACACTCAAGAGTTACTCCTGGGAAGTATTGCCATTTTGACAATGTTAATTTACATGGAAAGTATCATGTTAAGCGAAATGACTCAGAAAGAAAGGGATAGACGTAGAAAGATTGCATTCATCTGGGGAACATAAAGTAACAAAATAGGAGACTAACACCCAAGAATGGACGAGATTAGTACCAGTAATTTTGCTCCATGGCTTGGAGGCCAGACAGACATGCTAGGGGAAAAGGCAGCTCAGATAGAGAAGGGAGCACCAAATAAAGGGTGTTGGGAGGATCCTCCCAGGATGGGAGAAGCATGCTGAAAGTAGACTATGGACCGAACATGACTGCCACTCAATGCCTCTCATGCAAAACACAGGACCCAAAAGAAGAGAGAGAGAACAAAAGGGAATGCCCTGCCACAGAGACAGGATAGGAAGGGGGCCATGGGGGGTGGGAGGAATACTGGGATCCCTCCTGTGGTGGTGAGAAATGGGCACTGGTGCAGGGATGGGTACTCGATCATTGTATAACGGAAACCCAAGCACAAAAATTTGTAAGTCTACAACTGTACCTCATGGTGTCTCACTAATAAAAATGAAAAAAAAATGTATAGATTGAAGTGAGCTAGAAAAAAAAGAGTTACTTCTGGCCCGGCCCTGCACTCAGGAATCCCTCCTGGTGGTGCTCAGGGGACCCTATGGGAAGCCGGGGATCGAACTCAGATGGGTCATGTACAAGGCCAACGCCCTCCCCGCTGTTCTATCGCTCTGGCCCCCAAAACCTAGTCTCATGGTCTTTCTTGATCAGTGCCCAAGCAGCAACCGAACATGTAACTGGCTGCTTAACTAACGTCCGCCCGTAAATCAATCCCTCCACCCACGTCATTAATGAAAACATTTGATGTGTCCTTTGCTGTCGCAGCAAACAGAAAATCCATGACTCAAATGGACAGTCCCTGACTGTGTCAGGCGCGGGTGTGTGTGTGTGTGTGTGTGTGTGTGTGTGTGTGTAGGTAGCAGTGAGTTCAGGCAGGAGAGGGGGGAGTCTTATATGGGGGTGACAAAGGCCTCCTTGTGCCCGGGGCTCCTTGGGGAATGGGGTTCCCAGTAGCAGGGAAGGCTCAGCTTTAGGGAATTTGACCCCTGGAAGTAACCTCACACCTCCAAGCTCCCCCAGGGGCCTGGAATCTCATAGAACCTGGTAATGAATCCTGAGATTTCACCAACTGCCACCTGGACTCTGTCACCTGTCACCTGAGTGAGCTGATGTGACAGGTTGTCACCCACCCCCACAGCCATAGTCCAAGGTGCCCCCCGGGGCCCAGAAATGATGGACCTCCCCCCTTCATCCACACACCTTGGGCACCCGATGCTACATTAACTTTGGCTTCGGAAACTGTTGATCAATGGGATGATTTTAAAAGGAACAACCTTGATTTGCAGCGTCCAAAGGAAAATCTAATCTCAAGAGGCTGGAGTGTGTGTGTGTGTGTGTGTGTGTGTGTGTGTGTGTTGAATCTTTTGTTCATTTTAGGATTGGGTTAGGCTATTTGGAAGGATCCAGAAAATTGACATGATGGGGAGGAAATGTCCCAGCATATGTACAGAGCCGGGGCCAGAGCAATAGCACAGTAGGGAGTGCATTTGCTTTGCACGCGGCTGACCCAGGTTCGATCCCCGGCATCCCATAGTGTCCTGATCACACCCCTGTGGCGCCATCCCACGCCCCCACGTCATCACCTACAGGAAGCTGAGGAGACGCCACCTCTGAGATGGAGCAAGAGCGCATGGGGGCTCCCAGCGCCTGGGATGATGAGGTGTCAGAATCTCACCAGTGGGAGTCAGTAATGGCGCCAGGTGACAGGGTTGTGTGACAGACTGGTTTGCTCAACCCCCCACACTCCACTGGCATGACCAACACTCCACAGTCACCAAAATACCACACACTGCACACTGGCAGTTACCACACGGCACTCTGTGGCAAGTGGCCACTACACATATCCACACATGCGCTACACACCTGTGCCCCCATCCACACAGAGGTAACGTACTCTACACATGTTTAGCTCACACACCGGAGAGACAGCACATATACACACATACATTTACCTCACACACTGGAGAGACAGCACATATAATCACACATTTATTTCACACACTGAAGAGGCAGCACATATATACACACATTTACCTCACATGCTGGAGAGACACCACATATATGCACACATTTACCTCAGACACCAGAGAGACAGCACATATACACTACACACATTTACCTCACACACTGGAGAGACAGCACATATATATACACACATTTACCTCACACACTGGAGAGATAGCACATATACACTACACACATTTACCTCACATACTGGAGAGATAGCACATATAATCTACACACATTTACCTCACACACTGGAGAGACAGCACATATAATCTGCACACATTTATCTCACACACTAGAGGCAGCACATATATACACACATTTACCTCACACACTGGAGAGACACCACATATATATACACACATTTACCTCAGACCCCAGAGAGACAGCACATATACACTACACACATTTACCTCACACACTGGAGAGACAGCACATATATATACACTCATTTACCTCACACACTGGAGAGATAGCACATATACACTACACACATTTACCTCACATACTGGAGAGATAGCACATATAATCTACACACATTTACCTCACACACTGGAGAGACAGCACATATATACTACACACATTTACCTCACATACTGGAGAGATAGCACATATACACTACACACATTTACCTCACACTCTGGAGAGATAGCACATATACACTACACACATTTACCTCACACACTGGAGAGATAGCACATATACACTACACACATTTACCTCACACACTGGAGAGATAGCACATATAATCTACACACATTTACCTCACACTCTGGAGAGACAGCACATATACACTACACACATTTACCTCACACACCAAAGAGACAGCACATATATACTACACACATTTACCTCACACACTGGAGAGACAGCACATATAAACATTTTTACCTCACAGACCAGAGACAGCACATATACACACACACACACATTTACCTCACACACCAGAGAGAGACAGCCCACATACACACAGTTACCTCATGCAGAGACAGTATACATACACCAGACATAATTACCTCACATATCAGGTATATAGCATATATACAAAACACACATTTTACCTCAAGCACCGGAGAGAAAGCATAAACACACTATACATTATTCATACATACACGTAGTACACACACTGTACATGCAGCATGCATACATGATATATATGCACAGTACACACACCAAATATACAGCAAACATTCACTATTCACACACACCATGCACAATATACACCACACGGACCACATAAAGACGCTGCACACATACACATATGCACTGACCACATTCACCTCCGACACACCACCTCGGGCTCACATACACAACATATATGCATGCACCCACATACATACATACTCATCACACACACTCCCCACACTGTACAGTACAATACACACATCCTACACACAAATACACATATGAACTGCACGCAGATAACCCACAAACCACAAATAAACCATCACGCACTATACACATTTCTCCTTCCCCACTGACATACCACCTCTGGAAAACACACACACACATACTCACACACACTCACACAGGTTTACATAAACCAAACCACAGGACAGGGAAGAGAGGTGATGAAGTTATAGGTAGCCTACACCTCACAGAAACATCCATGGCTAATTCCTTCCTTCCTTCCTTCCTTCCTTCCTTCCTTCCTTCCTTCCTTCCTTCCTTCCTTCCTTCCTTCCCCTTCCTTCCTTCCTTCCTCCCTCCCTTCCTTCCTTCCTTCCTTCCTTCCTTCCTTCCCCTTCCTTCCTTCCTCCCTTCCTTCCTTCTCCTTCCTTCCTTCCTTCCTTCCTTTCTTCCTTCCTTCCTTCCTTCCTTCCTTCCTTCCTTCCTTCCCCTTCCTTCCTTCCTTCCTTCCTTCCTTCCTTCCTTCCTTCCTTCCTTCCTTCCTTCCTTCCCCTTCCTTCCTTCCTTCCTTCTTTCCTTCCTTCCTTCCTTCCTTCCTTCCTTCCTTCCTTCCTTCCTTCCTTCCTTCCTTCCTTTTGCTTTTTGGATCACACCCGGAGATGATCAGAGCTGACTCCTGGCTCTGCACTCAGGAATCACTCCTGGAAGTGCTCATGGGACCATACGAGATGTCGGGGATCGAACCCAGGTCAGCTGTGTGCAAGGCAAACACTCTCCCCGCTGTACTATCACCCCAGCCCCCCATGGCTAATTTCTTTGGAGGAGTCATTGGTCTAATTTTATCCTGGTCTCTAAGTCAGGATCCGTTATGGCTAATGTTCTGAGTCTCATCACATCACCTTTCCCACCAGGTACGATTCAACCTCTGACCTACCCAACTCCCGCTTCCTTCTGGAACATCAGAGAAGAGACTCGGGTACATCGGAGCTCCCAGTGACACCCCCGACTCCCCCAGTCTGGGTGATTCGGGCTGGCATACTGTCAGCTGGTTCCCAGTGCAACAGACAGTCTGAACGTTCAAATCAACTTCGATTCGCTTTGGAAGAACCATTCAAACAAACCTGGCATCAGGCTTCTGGTTTAAATCAAGACGTGCGGCACTTTCCACTTTTCATCTCCCCTGTCATTTTCGGAAGGAAAGCACTCAGCTGTCTGGCACTTTTTTTAAAAAAAAAATTTTATAGATAGAAACTCGGCTACTTATCATCCTTCCCACCGCCCCTCCCTACCGCCACCCCTCCAGTCGGTTCGTTATTGTATTAGAGTCCAGAAGGCGACTGCGTGGACAGGCCTGATCAGAATAATGGAAATTAGGGCTGGAAACGACAGATCGGGACTCGGTGTCTGTTTCCTGGGGCTAACGTGTCTGTCAGCCTTGAAGGCACCACTTGAGCCCGTCTGGTTCTCAACGACACACGGGCACGCCCACAGCCGGCTCCGTTTCCTCGGAGAATTGTCTAAACCCTTAGACTGTTTCTACACAAGGCAGAACAAAACGGGTGCAATTCTCCCCAGGCAAGCCTGTTTCAGCATCTGTCTACAGGGCTGGGGATGGGGACATTTCAGCCACCAGCCACCAAATCCGTCCAATCACCACCTGAAGCCAGCCTGTGAAAGGCTAATGTGCTCACAGCTTCTTCCTGTACCAAGCATGCAGACTTGGAGGGAGCTCGGGGTCGCATTAGGGCGCACGGTCTTTGTGATTCCAGAAGGACCCATCAGTGGAGTCTCAGTCTTCACCGCAGCTAAATTCAGCAGCTGGATGAAGAACAGCAACAGAACCAGGACACCCTCCGCCCCGCCAAGCAGTCAAAGCCACACCACGTTCATTATCCGTCTAGACGGAAGTCTATTAGCCAAAGCTCTCAGACCTTCCCGTCTGTTTGTCAGCAAGAGGTCTCTCTGGAGGTAGTTCCCCTTCTAGAAGCATCTCACTTTTATTTTATTATTCTTTTAGTGTGCAATTAGAGGCCGCCCCCAAAGCCTCCATCCCGCTTGGAGAGCCTGTCAAGAGAGTATCCCGCCCACACAGCAAAGCCTGGCAAGCTCCCCGTTGTGTATCTGATATGCCAAAAATGGTAACGATAACGGGTCTCATTCCCCTGACCCTGGAAGAGCCCCCAGTACGTCACTGGGCTATGTTAGCACACGGCAGGGACAAGTGAAGTCGTTACTGGCGCCCGCTCGAGCAAATCAATGATCAACGGGATGACAAACGACAAAATGACAAATTGTTTTCATGCAGAGAGGAGGGCAAGGGACCATCCGCACCTGCCTGAGTGGAAGGACACTGCCTGAAATCTGTGCTCTGTGGCTCCCCCTAGAGGTGCCCGGTGGACCATATGCAGCGCCAGGGATGAAACTGGGCACTGTGACTTGACAGTGAGTGCACAAAGCAAGTCCTTGATTTACGGGACTACCTCCCGTGGCCTATTCGATATGCCAAACACAGTAACAATAACGGGGGTTCATCCCCCTGTCCCTGAGAGAGTCTCTAACATGGCAGCGTTGGGAAAGACGAGTAAGGAGAGACTGCTAAAATCTCAGGGATGGGACGGATGGAGACGTCCCTGGCGCCTGCTCGAGTCAATCGATGAACAACGGGATGATAGCGATAGAGTGACAGTGATTTCCCCCCCATCACTCTTTCTTCCCATTCACAGCGAGTTTTCCTCCCTCCCCCTCGCTTCAGTCTCACCCGTCCTTAAGAGCCCTCCACCTTCACCCGTTCCGGAACATTTGCCCTCTTCCGCCGTCTGGGGGCATTGATCATGCTCTGACTCAGTCATCAGCTGGCCAAGTTCTCCGAGTCGAGTTCTCCCAGCTCCCTCTCATCCATCACTCCCTGGGGCCCTTCCATCATCTTTACTGTCTTCTGCCAACGCTCACCCATTTGTCTCCGTATCTATTGCCGCGCGGGTACCCCACAACGGCACTCAATATTCTCGGCTGGCTGTCTCATCAGACTCTCTCAGAAGGCCCTGATCATTCCTCCAGGGGGACAAGCCCTCGGTGGCGATGTGCGAATGGAAACGGTAGGGCTTTCTGCCACCTTCTCACGCCAGCACATTTCCAACCAGTCACGCCAAGATGGATGTCCCCCGATGTGTAGATTGGTACTGAGTATGAGTTAACTTTATTCAGCCCTTCTTCCTTCCGCCCTCCCCAGGACCGGGTCGATGCAGAAAAGTAAGCTCTCAGCGTGTGGAACGCAGCAGAAAATCACTCTGAAGGTACGCAAGAGAGGGAACTTGATTTTAAGACTGAAAAAAAAAAATCCTTGCACGCGGCCAACCGGGGTTCGAACCCCGGCCTCCCCTAGGGTCCCCCGAGCACTGCCAGAAGTGATTCCTGAGTGCAGAGCCAGGAGGAACCCCTGAGCATTGCCGGGTGTGACCCAAAAAGTGAAAAAAAAAATGAAATGAAGGAAAGGACAAAAGGAAGGAAGAAATGCTAAATAAATCTCCTATTTATCTATTTTATGACATAAAATTCTTCCCAGGGGACCACTCCCAGCAGTGCTCCAGGGCTTACTCCTTGCTCTGTGCTCAGTGATCATTCCTGGCAGGGCTCTGAGTTAGGACTAGAGGCAAACGCCCTCCCAGTTGTGTTATCTCTGTGGCCTCACAGGAAATTGTAGCACTGTAGCACTGTCCTCCCGTTGTTCATCGATTTTGCTCAAGTGGGCACTAGTAACATCTCCATTGTGAGACTTGTTGTGACTGTTTTTGGCATATCGAATACGTCACCAGTAGCTTGCCAGGCTTTGCCGTTCAGGCGGGATACTCTCAGTAGCTTGCCGGGATCTCCGAGAGGGATGGAGGAACCAAACCCAGGTCGGCCGCATGCAAGGCAAACACCCTACCCACTGTGCTATCGCTCCAATTTGGGGTCTCACCCAGTGATGCACAGGGGTTCCTCCTGGCTCTTGCACTCAGGAATTACTCCCAGGGGTGCTCAGGGGACCATATGGGATGCTGGGATCAAACCTGGTTGGCCACGTGCAAGGCAAACGCCCTTACCCTCTGTGCTATCGCTCTAGCCTGCCACAGAAAACATTTTTTTCGGAATTCAAAATGTCAAAATCTAAAGCAAGAGACATGTGGACTCGTATAGGCGCGTGTGTGTGTTTATAAATATCTGCATTTGTTGTTGATGTTTATTTGGGGTCCATCCTGACCGTGCTGGGGAAAACTTGCTCCGAGCTCAGTGCTCGGGGGCGGTAGCTGTTGGCAGTGTTCAGCCCGGAGAGGGTCTGCACTGCCGCCATTGGTGAGCTCTTTCCTGAGTGGAAGTCTATTTTATTGTGCTCCTACAGGGAATTGTGTCAAAGTGCTCTCTTCCCTAAGGCCACGCACGCAAGGTGACTCACATGTCACCTCTAGCAGGAGAACCGAACCCGTTCCCAATGCCGTAATCTAAGTCCCACATGTGGTACAGCTAAGGAGCTGCTGGGTTCTCAGCTCCTAGCTAGATTCTAGGGGTCTCTGAGGCACACCCACACGCAAACACTAACAAATAGAGAAGTCACGGGAACGGAAGAAACTTGGAAACACTGAGGAACTGTGTCACGGTAGAAACTCGGAAACGCTGAGGAACTGTGTCCTCACGGATGTGCTGCTGAGTTCAACCCAGCCAATGAGCAGCCCAGCCCAGCCCACCCTACTGCCCCTGGGCCACATTGTGGGAAGTGAGCAAGCTGGGACTGGGGTGTCTGCTCACTTACCCCTGGTTGGCGCCCCATTCGTTCCGAATGCAGAGATGCTTGTGGACTGGGTCCTTCATGTAACCTTCGTAACACAGACACTCGCCTGGCAGGCAGCAGGGGGGAGAAAGAGAAAGAAGGGGGTTAGCGGGCACCCTCGGGGGGGCAGTGAGCACACAAGGATTGAATTCCAGCACCGCTGAGCCAGCCAGTAAATGCATTGTTTCCTGATCCCGCTACCCCACCACAGAGCAAACAAGCACCCCTCCCCTTCTCCGTTCTGCTCACAGTCAGGCCTGAGGGCTGTCTCCAAAGCACCTTGTCTTCCTGTTCCCTGATGACCCACAGCAATGCCTTGTGCACGGAGCTCTGTGTGTGTTTTTTTCCCCAGTTTCTATAGTAGGTGCTCAATAAATGGGCCGGAGTGCACAGAACTGCATCCATCACATTCTGCTTCTTTTGTTGGTTTGTCTTGGGGATATACTCAGTGGTTGCTCCAGAGATAGTGCTCAGGGGCCCATGTAGGGCAGGGGCTGGGACTCCTGTATGTGTTCTCTCTGCCCTTCCTCAAGTATTTTTTTTAAATTTTATTGAACCACCGTGAGATGCAGTTACAAAGCTTTCATGTTTGAGTTTCAGTCATACAATGATAGAACACCCATCCCTCCACCAGTGCACATTCCCCACCACCAATATCCCCGGTATAACCCCCATTTCCCACCCTCCCCCTGCCTCCATGGCAGACATGATTCCCCATACTCTCTCTCTCTACTTTTGGGCATTATGGTTTGCAATACAGATACTGAGAGGTTATTAGTCCTTTATCTACATTCTGCACACATCTTCCATCCTGACCGATTCCTCTAGTCATCTTTTTCCTAGTGATCCCCTCTCTATTCCAGCTTCCTTCTCCCCTTTGCCCATGAGGCAGGCTTCCAGTTATGGAGCAATCTCTCTGTCCCATGTACCTACTGTCCTTAGGAGTCAGCCTCATGTTATGTTGTTTTATACTCCACAAATGAGGACAGTCCTTCTATGTCTGTTCCTCTCTTTCTGACTCATTTCACTTAGCATGATACTCTCCATGTCTATCCATTTACAAGCAAAGCTCATGACTTCATCTCTCCTGACAGCAGCATAGTATTCCATTGCGTAGATGTACCGAAGTTTCTCTAACCACTCATCTGTTCTAGGGCAGTCCTCAAGTATTTTTAACTTGAGGCCCAGAAAGCTAGCACAGGCTGACCTTGGTTTGATTCCTGCCCTGCATAGGGTCCCCTGAGCATGGCCAGGAGGGATCTCTGAGCACAGAGGCAGAAGCAGCACCCCAAGACGGGTGAATGTGGCTCCCACCCCAAATAAAAACCCCCAAATTTCCTTAGGCAATGCTGTGTGGGCTGGAACGAGTAAGCTAGCTCCAGAAACATGAAAAAAAGGGAATGGTTTTCAAATTTCTTCTGTTTGCAAGTCAGATCAGAGAATTTCTGAGATTTACAAAAATGGTCCCACTTTAAGAGGTCAGGGGGTGAGCAACTCAGCTCCCTAGTCATGAGACACATGGAAAAGTGCTCTCTTTCTCTCTCTCGCTAGCTCTTTGGTGATGCTCAGGGATTAATCCTGGCTTTGTACTCAGGGATCACTCCTGACAGTGCTAGGGGAACCCTATGGGATGCTGGGAATCGAACCCGGGTTGTCCGCGTGCAAGGCAAATGCCCTACCCACTGTCCTATTGCTGGGGCCACAAACCCACTAATTCTTTTTGTTTGTTTGTTTGTTTTGCTTTTTGGGTCACACCTGGCGATGCTCAGGGATTCCTCCTGGTTCGCGCACTCAGGAATCACTCCTGGAGGTGCTCAGGGGACCCTATGGATGCTGGGGATTGAACCCAGGTCGACTGTGTGCCAGGCAAATGCCGTCCTTGCTGTGCTCTCTCTCTAGCCCTCTAGGACACTTCTAAGTGTAGAGGGAGCACTGAGCGCTATTTCCTCTTTCAAAGATAAAAAAAAAAATCCCACGAAAAATGAACAGGTTCCATGGTCCAGGGAAGAGTGTCTGAGCCAGGAGGAGTCTGTGGGGCCCTGAACGCTATCAGCTGCCGTCCGCTGGGCCTATCAGAGGACACTCACTGTGTGTGGAGTATGGACATGTGTGTTACATGTATACGAAGTGTGTGTTGTGCTGTGCGTCTGCAAGTTTTTCCGTGCAGAATGCATGCCCGTGTGTTATGTGCGTGTGTTTGCGTGTGTTATGTGCGTGCTGTGAATTCGTGTGATGTGTATGGGGTGTGCCCCCGCAATGTGTGGCATGCCCGCTTATTGTTATCTACATGTGTTTCCGCGTGTTGCGTGCATGCCGTGAATGTGTGTCGTGTGTACGGCATGTCTGGATGTGTTTGTGTGTGCTATGTCCTGTGCATGTACGACGTGCGTGAGGGATGGTGGGGTTGTGTGCATGTGCGTATGCTCATAGACATGACACAGCCCCCGTCCCCCACGCGTGCAGTTCCCTCGGCCCGGCTGGGAAAGCGCACAGTATCAGCGCGGTATTTCCAAGGATGCTTGCCGGAGGCTGACAAAAATAGCGTCCACTTGATTTGCAGCCAATTCCCACACTCGGCTCCAGGGAGAAAGACTCGCTTGCAGTGTGGGAGACGATAAAGTGTCTGAGCCAGGAGTGGGTGGGACAGCCACCTCATCACTGTGCAGAAGGAAACCGGGGAGCAGGGTGTGGGGAGCCAGGGTGGGCGCCCCATCCTGGTGACCAGAAGAAAGCTGCAGCACCCTTTCCTTGGTCACCACCCTGAAATCAGGACGCTGCAGCTTAATCTCTCAGCTGGGGTGGGAAGGGGCAGGTCTCAGCCCAGTGGAATCTCCAGTCAGAAGTTCATTCACGGGGGGGCTGGAGCGATAGCACAGCGGGGAGGGCGTTGGTCTGGCACGCGGCCGACCTGGGTTCGATCCCCGGCATCCCATAGGGTCCCCCGAGCACCGCCAGGAGTGATTCCTTAGCGCAGAGCCAGGAGTCAGCTCTGAGCATCGCCAGGTGGGACCCAAAAAGCAAATAAATAAATAAATAAATAAAAAGCAAACTAGGGGCTGGGGTGATAGCACAGTGGGGAGGGCGTTTGCTTAGCACACGGCCGACCCGGGTTTGATCCCTGGCATCCCTTAGGGTCCCCCGAGCACCGCCAGGAGTAATTCCTGAGCGCAGAGGCAGGAGTCAGCCCTGTGCATCACCAGGTGTGACTCAAAAAGCAATAAATAAATAAATAAATAAATAAATAAATAAGAAGTTCATTCATGTGTATAAATGATGGGTACCAAGCCTCCCAACCCCTGCATGGAGGGAATTCCCAACGTGGTCTCCATCAGGTGTGAGATGGAACACGTGGAAGGGACCCGACGCTGGCTCAGCCCACCGCCCACACACGGACATGTGTGTTGCATGTAGACATGTGTGTTGTGCGTGTGCAAGTTTTTTTTTCATGCGGAATGCATGCTCGTGTGTTATGCGGTTGTGTTTGCGTCTGTTACGTGTGTGCTGTGAATGAGTGTGATGTACCTGGGGTGTGCTACCCATGCATGGAATAGCTGTGCCCCCAGGTCCTGGTACAGGAAGTGGACACATCAGCTACACTGTCACCTGGGCCATCTTGAGTGACAAACGTGTTGGCTCTGACAAGCCCGGAACCACAAGGTAGCCCCGCCCCGCCCCCATTCTCTCCTGTCTGTGATTTCACGAACACAGACTGGGTCTGGGGTCGCCATGGGACTCTGGCCAATTGCGTCCCTTTTTCAAGGAGCAGACCCCTCCACACTGAGAAGACATCAATGCCGTCCTCACTGGGGCATTCAAAGGGTCTCTCGTTCCTCAAAACCCCAGGAGAGGTTTTTAAAGCAGCATGGTACACTTCCCTTAGAAGCGAGGGTCCTTTTTATTTTCCTTTCTGGGTCACACCTGACAATGCTCAGGGCTTACTCCTGGCTCTGCACTCAGGAATTACTCCTGGCAGTGCTTGGGGGACCCTATGGGATGCTGGGAATCGAACCCGGTGCTCAGGGGACCATATGGGATGCTAGGAATCAGGAGCGCGCAAGGCAAACGCCCTATCTGCTGTGCTATCACTCCAGTCCCTAGAAGCCAGTTTAACAACAGCAAAGGGGGCTGGAGCGATGGCACAGCGGGGAGGGCATCTGCTTGGCACATGGCCAGCCCAGGTTCGATCCCTGGCATCCCATAGAGTCCCCAGAGCATCACCAGGAGTGATCCCTGAGTGCAGAGCCAGGAGTCAGCTCTGAGCACTTTCAGGTGTGACCCCAAACAAACAAAAGATTTAAAAAAAAATGCAACAGAGAAGGTCTCCAGAATCCAATTCAGCAGTGAGGAATGGTGGGGGTGGCGGACCCCCAACACAACAGCGTGACTGCCTGGAGAGAATCCGCCTGTGACCTGAGCCGGGCTGGCTTCTGCCCACAGGTGCGGGTGTGGGTGCAAAGCAGAGAAACCATCTGCTCAGCACGGGGACACGGCAGACCGCCAAGGCGTGGCCATCAGCCACTCAAGAGACTGTTCCTTCTCCTCCAGCTGGGGGCGCAGACTGTCTATAGTGGATCTAGGGGGCGGGGGCGGGGAATCTAGGCCAGAAAAGGGGGAGCTTCCTGCAGTGACTAAGATGCCTCCATCGGGGTAGAATCAGTGCTTGGAACCCAAGTTCTGGGCTCTAACTCGTGTGTGTGTGTGTGTATGTGTGTGTGCGTGCGCGTTTGTGTCACACCTGGTGATGCACAGGGGTTGACAGTGCTCAGGGGACCATATGGGATGGTGGGAATCGAACTTGGGTTGGCTGCGCGCAAGGCAAACGCCTTCCCCGCTGTGCTATTGCTCCAGCCCCTGTTCTAGGATTTTTTTTTCTTTTTGAGTCACACTCAGAGATGCTCAGGAGTTACTCCTAGCTCTGAACTCAGGAATTACTCCTGGCGGTGCTCGGGGGACCCTATGGGATACTGGAGATTGAATCCGGGTCATCCGCATGCAAGCGTGCAAGGCCCTACCCACTGTGCTACGGCTCCAGCACCTGGACGCTAGCTCTTACACTCCGCCTCTACTGAGATCTCTAGGTCCCAGTCATTGAAGACACGTCTGCAGGGTGGCGTGTGTATGCTGGAGTGTCTGTCTTCGAGGGAGGGAGAGCTGGAAGGAAACGCCCCTAGATTCCAGTCACATTTCCGGTGTGGGGGGGTGGGGTCTAGACAGTGTGGAGCCCTATAAAAGCGCCAGCTCGGAAGGCGCTGTCCGTGGTGCTGAATAACGCTCCCCATCTCAGCATCCCCAGGGACAAAGCCTTGTGTATGCAAATGCAGAACCTTTTTGTTTGGAAACGTAGGTGCTGGATCGCTGAAGGTTCAAGGAATCCTCCAGGGTTTCCTGGAGGTCAGGTTCAGAACTGGGGACCTCCCGTTCCAGTTGACAATATGCAAGTCTGTACGATGCCTCTACCCGCCATCTCGGACCTCTCCCATCTGAGGGTTATCAGAAGGAAAGCGCTTCAACTGTGACCTGCATTTACACTGGAGAGACGGTCGGTGGGGGAGAAGTCCTAAAAGCTAAAAATGTAAAGAGTCTAAATGTCAAATAACAGGGGGGCTATTGAAAAGAGCGACAACGTCTGCTTAAAGACAGATGCCAAGCGGTCACGCGCTGCGGGGAGTGGGGGGGTATTTCATGGTTCGAGAACATTCCAAGAAAAGACTGGGAAAATCCAAGAGGGTTGGGGGGTGTATAAATCCTCTGAGAATCACGCACAGGGAAGGGAGAGGATGGGAGGATGTTGACATTTGAGAAGGGATTGATTTCTCCAGGAGGGAGATGATTATCATTTTCTGCCATGAGCGTTGCTAACACTTGGAGATGAGAAAACTTGTAGGCGCAATAAACAGGAATGAAAAGTCCTGCCTTTCGGGGAACAGAATTAGCGCCTTCTCCCCTTCCCCCAAAGCACAGCTTGGATAGACGGACAGTGGGCTGGGTGAGTTCAGAGAGGTCATCTTAGACGCACTGGTCTCCCTCAACCCCTGGCAGGATCCTTATTGGGTCCCTGACAAGGCATCTGTAAGGGCTGACTCTGGGGCTTAACTCATCGTTGACACAGGAGAAACTCTGAGGTGCAAAGGGGGCCCAAGCAGAGATGAAAGCCAGTGGCCTGAGACCTCGGTGACCCCCCCTCCCCACTCAGAGTCCTGCCTACCGGTTTCAGGGTCACACTGGTGTTCACAGGGGTCCAGGAGGCGCCGAGCACACAGGTCCATGGCCCAGGGCCCGCTGGAGTTCTGCTGAGAGAACAGCACCACCTGCGCAGGGTTCAGCCAGTCGCTGGCGTCCAGTTGGCTCCCCTCCAGCAGGATGAAGCGGCTGCCTGTGGGGAGACACCCAAGGGTGCAGGTGAGGGTGCACGCACGCAGGCCCGCAGACATGCGGACGCACACGAGGACACAAGAAACATCACACACCGTCCCCCAGATAGGCACGCACGAACACATGCACACACGTGGACACACCCATACACACAGGGCATGCAGGGGCACAGACAGACACACGGACACAGGGACACACAAGAGGACACGGACAGAAACAGGTCACACAGAGC
This sequence comes from Sorex fumeus, assembly GCF_029834395.1. Classification (NCBI taxonomy): domain Eukaryota; kingdom Metazoa; phylum Chordata; class Mammalia; order Eulipotyphla; family Soricidae; genus Sorex; species Sorex fumeus. The sequence continues at coordinate 109,527 of NW_026606412.1, read as the reverse complement.
CTCACAGAGAGGCATGCACAAACACATGCTCACAGACTTGTAGACTCATGGACACACACGTGGGAACATCTGTACACAAGACACACATGGACACAGATACACAGACACAGACATATGGACACACAGACACATGGACACACAGACACACGGACACACAGACACATAGACATGCAGACTTAGACACACACAGACATGTGGACAAACAGACACATAGACCCACAAAGACATGTGAACACACACAGACACATGAACACATACAGGCATTCAGCAATAGACACAGATACACAGAGAGTCACGTGGACACACACACAGAATCACAGACACACACAGTTACAGTGACACAGTGACACAGGGACATGCAGAGACAGAGACACACACATACAGACACACACCGGGCACACTCACATACAGACACGCACAGATAAACCCAGGCAGAGACTGATACAAACACATGCAGATACACAGAGCCACACACAGTTATGCACAGAGATGCACATGCAGAGAAGATGGGGGTGGGACACCCTGGGGGCAGCCCCGACCCCAGGTGATTCCTCCCCTCTGCCCCGATTCTCACCCCACCCTGAGCCCCCATAAAGGCTGGGCTGCAGACACCCACCCGTCCTCTCCACCTCCGCCACAGGCCCTGCCCAAATCCCCAGGCGTTCGAAGACTGCAGGGTGGGCAACAGAGACAGTAGCAGCAGAGTCGTCACCCACCTGGCACCCCTCCAAGACACAGGGCCCTGCCGTCTGTGCCTGGCCTGAGCCCACAGCCCTGCAGACCCCGCAGACGGCCCCCACCCGCCTGTAGCCAACGGCAGACGATGATTACATCGTCATTAGGGGGCTCGGGGCTGAACTAATTCAGGGACCCTCAGAACCCAGATGACTCCCCCCTCCCCCCCCCCCCAGGGGCTGCTGTTGGACTGAAGTCAATTAATACTTGGGCGCTGGAGGGTTCCAAACAGCCACTGCAATGACAAGTTCTCCTCCGAGCACGGCCCAGCCAGCCGTGGCGAATCCTTCACTTGGGCTGAGCAGGGGTTACCGATGTGCCTGGGGCCCATGCATCTGCGTTTCCCCACACAGACGGGGCGCCTACCAAAACGGACAGGAACAGGCTGGCAGCAGGCCATGCAGACAGCTGGGGCTAGCTGGCTTGGCGGTTACTGCCTACTGGCCTCCCCTAGGACTTTATTTTTTTGCTTTTTGCTGATGAAGCCTACACCTCACAGAAACATCCATGGCTAATTCCTTCCTTCCTTCCTTCCTTCCTTCCTTCCTTCCTCCCTCCCTCCCTCCCTCCCTCCCTCCCTCCCTCCCTCCCTTCCTTCCTTTCCTTTCCTTTCCTTTCTTTCTTTTTCTCGTTCCTTCCTCTCTCCTTCCTTCCTTCCCTCCCTCCTTCCCTTCTTTCCCTCCTTCCTTCCTCCCTTCTTTCCCTCCTTTCCCTCCTATCTCCCTCCCTTCTTTCCCTCCTTCCCTCCTTTCCCTCCTTCCTTCCTCCCTCCCTTCCTTCCTTCCTTCCCTCCCTTCTTTCCCTTCTTTCCCTACTTCCTCCCTCCATCCCTTCTTTCCCTCCTTCCCTCCTTTCCCTCCTTCCTTCCTTCCCTTCCTCCTTCCTTCCTTCCTCCCTCCCTCCCTCCCTCCCTCCCTTCCTTCCTTCTCTCCTTCCCTCCTTCCTTCCTCCCTTCCTTCTTTCCCTCCTTCCCTTCCTTCCTTCCTTCCCTCCCTTCCTTCCCTCCATTCCTTCCTTTTCTTTCCCTTCTCTTTCTTCCCTTCCCTTCCCTTTCCTTCTTTTTCTCCTTCCTTCCTTCCTTCCTTCCTTCCTTCCTTCCTTCCTTCCTTCCTTCCTTCCTTTCTCCCTCCCTCCCTCCCTCCCTCCCTCCCTCCCTTCCTTCCTTTTGCTTTTTGGGTCACACCCAGCGATGCTCAGAGCTGACTCCTGGCTCTGCACTCAGGAATCACTCCTGGCGGTGATCGGGGAACCCTATTGGATTCTGGGAATAAAACTTGGATCGGCTGCATGCAAGGCCAACGCCCTCCCCGCTGTGCTATCGCTCCAGCCCCCATGGGACTTAGCCTCACTCAGCCTCTGGGCTTGTTTGTTTGCCTGGCTGCGAGTCACAGGTCACAGCTGGTGGGGTGGGGGTTCTGCTTGTTCCCCCACGACTCCCTCCCTTCCCTTACAGATTCGCTTTGTCGGGGGAAACCCCCGGGCGGGACTCACCGTCGGCGATCAGGTGTTCAGGGACGTGCAGCGTGATTTTCACCACGAGCGGACAGCTGACGTGGGAGGCGCATACCAGGCCAATGACGCAGCTGGTGATGCTGATGAGCGTCAAGGTGGTCTTGTTCACGGGGCTACGGGGGGAGCCCACTGGAGGCGAGAGAGAAGCGAGACCCGAGCATGTCAGGCTCCGCGCAGTGGTCACTCTCTGGTCAGCATCTTGAATTTTTTTGGGGGGTCACACCCAGCGATGCACAGGGGTTACTCCAGGCTCATGAACTTGGGAATTACTTACCCCTGGCGGTGCTCAGGGGACCCTATGGGATGCTGGGGATCGAACCCGGGTTGGCCATGTGCAAGGCAAATGCTCTCTCTATTCACTGTGCTATCACTGCAGCCCCTCTGGCTGGCATCTTTGAGACCCAGAGGCCAACCATAGTTCCAGGAAGCAAGGGGACAGGGGGATCTTCTGGCAGCCGGACCTCATGGCCACCACTGAACATCCACAGCGGAGCCAGAGGGACTTAACCAATGGGTGGTCCTTGGGGTCAGTGATAGCCACAGAGGATAGTTTTCTGCAGTTGAACAGGAGCAGGTGTGCAAGAGAGACCCGTGTGAAGGGAGAGAGAGTCAGCAAGGCAGACAGTTTCCAGTTCGGTTTGGTTTGGTTTGGGGCAGGCTGGAGCAATAGCACAGCGGGGAGGGCGTTTGCCTTGCACGCGGCCGACCCAGGTTCAATTCCTCCATTCCAAGCTCCCGAGAGTATCCCACCCGCACGGCAGAGCCTGGCAAGCTCCCCGTAGCGTCTTCGAGATGCCAAACACAGTCACAACAAGTTTCACCATGGAGACGTTTACTGGTGCCCGCCGGAGCAAATCGATGAACAACGGGAGGACAGTGTGATAGTGCTATGTTTGGTTTGGGGGCCAGCCGTCCTCAGAGCTTACTCCCGGCTCTGTGCTCACTTACGGCGCTGCTGGGGGAAGCATATACCGTGATATGAACCAACTGGGGTTGGCTACGTGCGAGGCCAGGCCCTGCACTGTCTGTGGACCCCACTTGCCTCCACATATAACACACCTCACTGCTCCCCCACGGCTCCACCGCCATCACGCCATCTTTCCTTTTGCTCCTAACATCTCTCTTCCCTTTATCCTCTTTCATCTGGACCAGGACATTAGTCAGGCACCTTGCCTCCCTGCCTCAACCTCCCCCATCTGCTCCTCTTCTCCTCCTCCCGCAGAACACAGCACCCTGAAAACGTTCGTAGATTGAGCTCAAGTACTGCCCTTGGGTGCTTGGGCCAAGTTCAGGTGCTCGCTGGCGTCTCCGGTTTTCTGTCTACAAAGCCACCCCCAAATCTGTCCCCTGAAGTGGCATAGCTCTTCTACGTGGCTCTTCTGACCCGGCCACTGTCACAGATATTCCTTCTGCTCTGCCACTTTTCACTCCCTCCTCCACAGACGCCTAATCATTACAACCCCCCTCCAACAGCAACGCTCTGTAAACACGCCCCTGGAACCTTCCAGAATAGCAAGCACGCCCCACCCACTTGTCTGGACATCAGTCTTTATGACAGTGTTGTCACTTTACGGTGACTTGCCAGGACTCTGGAACTCCAGGACGGCAGTAACTTGCTGATCCTCTTCTTGCCTCTCTGGCTGAGCGACAGATTCAAGTCACCAACCAGTCTCTCTCTCTCTCTCTCTCTCTCTCTCTCTCTCTCTCTCTCTCGTCCCCAAAACTCCCAGAGCACTCCTGGGCCCTGGTGTAAATAGCCACATGTCTCTGCAGAATCCTCCTAGCCTGACCCACTCCTACACCCCCAAAGCCCTGCTTGCTTAAGTTCCAAATGGTCACCCCCATATTGAACTTCTCGTACTTGCGTGGAAATCCTTTTTGCTTGTTGGGTCACACTCGGCGATGCACAGGGGTTCCTCCTGGCTCTGCATTCAGGAATCACTCCTGGCAGTGCTCAGGGGGTTCCCTATGGGATGCTGGGGATTGAACCCAGGTCGGCCGCATGCAAGGCAAACGCCCTCCCTGCTGTGCTATCGCTCCAGCCTCCACCCCCAACATTTTTATTTTATCATGATTCAAGAGTGGGGTGGGGCGCATTGCCAGTATTTCACAAGGTGGTGTTGGGAGAACAAGCCCACTCAAACCTATTGAGCACTGGGAGGTGGGTTGTGTTTGTTGGCTAATGAGCGCGCATTTTCAGGAGATGGGATTGCTAAGTGGTTGTATATGCATACGTATAAGTTGGGGGACCTCTGATAAGATCAGGGTGTTCCAGTGGAGGGAAGTAGCATTTTTCCCCTCAGGCAATTCTACTTGAGTACTTTTTATTTTCATTTCTTCAATTGAAAAAGATATACATTTTCTTGCACATAATTCTTCCTTTAAAAATTTTTTTTCAGCATGCTTCTCCCACCCTGGGAGGATCCTCCCAACACCTTTTATTTGGTGCTCTCTTCTCTATCTGAGCTTCCCTTTCCCCTAGCGTGTGTGGCTGGCCTCCAAGTCATGGAGCAAAATTCCTGGTACTAATCTTGGACACTCCTGGGTGTTAGTCTCCCATTTTGTTGCTTTCTGTGCTGAAAGTAGACCGTAGACCAAACATGATCGCCACTCAATGCCTCTCTTGCAAACCACAGGACCCAAAAGGAGAGAGAGAACAAAAGGGAATGCCCTGCCACAGAGGCAGGGTGGGATGGGGGGATGGGGGGGTGGAGGGATACTGGGATCAGTGGTGGTGGGAAATGGGCACTGGTGGAGGGATGGGTGTTTGATCATTGTACAATTGAAACCCAAGCACAAAAATTAGTAAGTCTACAACTGTACCTCATGGTGTTTCACTAATAAAATAAATAAATAAGAAATAAGAAAGGAAAAAACCCGAAGACATTCGAGAACAATTCCAAAAAAAATTTTTTTTAATTGAATTACTGTGATATAGACCATTTTACAAAGCTGTTCGTGATTGTGTTTCAGTCCTACAGTGTTCCAACACCCATTCCTCCACCAGGGCACATTTCCCGGCACCAGTGTCCCCAGGTTCCCTCTTATCACCTCCCCCCATCTGTCTCTATAATGGCTCTCTCTCTTCTCTCCTCTCTCTCTCTTCTCTCCTCTCTCTCTCTTCTCTCCTCCCCCTCTCTCTCTTTCTTTCTCTCTCTCTTCTCCCCCCCACATTTTGGGTATTGTGGTTTACCAAAATAGCATTTTTTTTTTGCTTTTTGGGTCACATCCGGTGATGCTCAGGGGTTCCTCCTGGCTCTTCACTCAGGAATTACTCCTGGCAATGCTCAGAGGACCCTAGAGGATGCTGGGAATCAAACCCGGGTCAGCCGCGTGCAAGGCAAACGCCCTCCCTACTGGGCTATCACTCCAGCCCCCAAGTAGCATTTTTTAAAAATCTCAAAAGCACCCAGAAGATGGGATTTACAAGCAAGGACAAGAAGTTTAATATGGCGGCTACCATCTGGTCTAGCTACCTGAGTTATGTCTGGCCCAAACTCCTGGAACTGAGCACTGTGGGGTCCCAGGCTGCTGTCGGAGCAGCTCTGAAGATGACAATCGGAGATGACAGGGAGAGCTCAGGGGTGCCAACAGTGGCTTTCACAACTGATTTGAGACCCTGGGCATCCACTCTACAGATGAAGGGTTGACATGAAGCTCAGAGAGGTCGTGGCTTTTGTCAACATCACACAGGAGAGAAAGGGCAAAGCTAGTGACACCGACACCCAGATGAGTCTCCAGCCAGGAGGTGGTGGCAGTAACGTCACCAGGTGAGGACAGGGAACAGCCCGGCAGAGGGAGCTAGTGCTGCCCCAACTTAGGAAGGAAGGAAGGAAGGAAGGAAGGAAGGAAGGAAGGAAGGAAGGGGAAGAAACGAAGGAAGGAAGAAAGGAAGGAAGGAAGGAAGGGGAAGGAAGAAAGGAAGAAGGAAGGAAGGAAGGAGGAAGGAAGGATAAAGGAAGTAGGGAAGGAAGGGGAAGAAAGGAAGGAAGAATGGAGGAAGGAATGAAGGAAGAATGAAAGAAAAAATGAAGAAGGAAGGAAGGAAGGATAAAGGAAGTAGGGAAGGAAGGAAGAAGAAAGAAAGGAAGAATGGAAGAAGGAATAAAAGAAGAATGAAGGAAAAAAGGAAGAAGGAAGAAATAAAGGAAGTAAGGAAGATGGAAGGAAGGAAGATGGAAGGAAGGAAGAAAGGAAGGGGAAGAAAGGAAGGAAGAATGAAGGAAGGAAGAAGGAATGAAGAAAGGAAGAAGAAAGGAAGGATGAAGGAAGGAAGAATGAATGAATGAAGGAAGGAAGGATGAAGGAAGAAAGGAAGAAGAAAGGAAGGAAGGAAGGATGAAGGAAGGAAGGAGGAAGAAAGGAAGGAAGGAAGGAGGGAAGGAAGGAAGGAAGGAAGGAAAGAAGGAAGGGGAGAGAGGGAAGGAAGAAAGGAAAGGGAAGGAAGGAAGGAAGGAGGAAGGAAGGAAGGAAGGAAGGAAGGAAGGAAGGAAGGAAGGAAGGAAGGAAGGAAGGACAGTTTCAGGGCACTTCTGTTTCTCAGACACTCTGAGCATCATTGCGGGGAGAGGGGGGTCTCCCAATTTCCCCTTTCTGGGTCACCTCCCCACAGCGGTAGACTCTGTGGTACCCAGATGGCTCCCCATGCACTTTGATCCATCTCCGCGATCCCAACTGAGCCCCCGTAGGCCCCCCTTCTCCAAACACCCCCTACCCTCCAGGCCCCTTTCTACCTCGACTGCGCCTTCGGCTCCGAGAGGGGTCGGTGTAAAAGGTCAGCTGCGGGTCGTTCTCTGCCTCGGTGCCAGAATCCCCTTCGGGGTTCAGGAAGGCAGAACCGGCTGCAGAGAAGAGAAGGGGGACAAAGGCAAAATATTTAGGGGGCTTTCAGGGTGCCTCATTACTGGTCAAATCCTTAGCTGAGAGCAGGGGGGAACCACGGGGAGATGAAAACTTTCTATTCATAGATTTATTTATTTATTTATTTATTTATTGCCTTTTTTGGGTCATACCCGACAATGCACAGGGGTCCCTCCTGGCTCTGCACTCAGGAATTACCCCTGGCGGTGCTCAGGGGACCATATGGGATGCTGGGAATCGAACCCGGGTTGGCCGCGTGCAAGGCAAAGGCCCTCCCCGCTGTGCTATTGCTCCAACCCTTCGCAGATTTATTTAGGGGACAGGATCCCCCAATGAAAGCCACGAGGGTCCCCGTCCCATCCCCCATGGCCCTAGGAAGCAAGGACACCGCCGATGTGGAAGGCAGTATAGGAGAGAAAGGAACTTTGCTCCTCATAGTTCCTGGTTCTCAGTCATCTAACTTGGAGTGACTCTATGGAGGGAACAGGGTTGGGGTGACATCCAGGGTTTCTCGGGGGTCCCTGGTCCAGCACCACAAACCCAACTGGGTTTAGCCAAGGCAACCGCCATCAGCCCTGCGCTACCTCTCTGGCCCCTGGAATCCCATTTTCAGGGACAGAAGAGCAAACATTTCTAGAATCCAAACGAGACAAGCATGAAACCACGCTGGACCCTGGGAGCGAGTGGGCATGGTCTCAAGTCTATATTGTCCAATCCTTCAGCATCTACTGCCCTGTCCTGAAATGCGTGAATGTCTGAATATTTGCCCAGAAACATAGCATTCTGCGGGAACTGCCATTTGATCAACTCTTTTTTTCTTCCCTCTTCTGACAGTCACTTGGGGCTGCATCTACCTTCTCTGAGGGGAGCTGCTCCATCAGCTTAAACATCTGCAGGACAAGTCACTGGCCAGCAGGAAGATGGACAAGAAACTCACCCGTGCTCTGCTGCTGGTCATTCTCTAAAGCTCTAACCATCTCTGGGCACCTTGAGACCCAAACAAAATAACCCCCTTCGACATACCACTTGGCACAATTGTCAAGTGATGGCCCAGGCATACATTCGTTTTTTTTAAATTTATTTATTTTGAATACACATCCCTCCACCAGTGACCATTACCCACCACCACGGATCCCAGTATCCCTCCCACCCCCCATCTCCCCCATCCCACCCTGCCTCTGTGGCAGGGCATTCCCCTCTGTTCTCTCTCACCTTTTGGGTGTTGTGGTTTGCAAAATAGTTAAACCTGATTTTTAGGGAGAAACGTTGGATGATTTACTTTCCACTGATTACCCTGCATACAAGAAGATGGCACGCGCCCACATAAGCAGCCATGTGGTTTGGAGTAAATGTCCTGGCTCCCGCATGCCCGAGCTACCAGGCATACATTCTTGTCAAAGCCTAGCTACTTAAATTTGGATTCAGTGGCCCCCCACAGCCTCCAGAAAGGTGGTTCAGAACATGCCCCACTGGCCAGGGAGGCAGACTTACCTCTCGCTTTATTGTTGATTCGCTTTCTTTGGGTGGTGGAGGTATGGGACAGGAGTGTGGCCTGCTGGTGGCTGGAGTCCACGGGGCTGGTGGCGATGATATTATCTTTATACTTGTTCATCAGTGACAGCTTGGCGTTGTCGCTTCCTGTGGGAGGAGAAGTTGAGGCCAGAGTTGGAACAGGAAAAAAAAGTCAAAGAAAGGAAGAACAGGAAACTGGAGAGACAGGATGGGGGACTAAGGGGGATGACCTTGCAAGCAGACAACCCCAATTCAATCCTTGGCACCACAGGGCCTCCTGCACATTGTTTGGGGTAGCCCCGAAGGGCCCCAAGAATTGCCTGAGAGTCTCAGCATTCTCAGTCCCTGGCACTGAACTGCTGGCTCTGTTGGGTATCATTAGTATCAGAATGCCCCAGGGAATACTGAGCCCCACTTGGGAGCTCCCCAATGGACAACGCCCCAACAAAAAAATCCGCATTTTTTCAAGCCCTATCAATGGAATCAGGACCCTTCCAAGGAGGGATCAGCAGAACCTGAAACACAGCTGATTTGTAAATCAAAAAAAGAGTAAGAAGGGAGGGATTAGGATGGGAAATCCAATTCAGCAGATTCTGGATGGACAGGGTCACCCTGTGGAGCCTGGAGGAGGGATTTTTATTTCTGTCCCTTCTTTCAGCAGTTTGAGAGTCCATGCATCCATCGACCCAACTAATCATCATCTATCCATCCAACCATCATCCATCCAAACCATCATCCATCCATTCAACCATCCACCCATCTACCCATTATCCATCCATCCAACCATCATCCACCCATCCACCCATCATTTATACATCCAACTTCCAACCATCATTCATCCTCCCAAACATTATCCATCCATCCACCCATCTATCCATTATCCATTCATTCAACCATCCAACCATTATTCATCCTCCCAACCATCATCCATCCATCCATCCACCCATCCACCCATCTATCCATTATCCATCCCTCCAACCATCCAACCATCCATCCATTCATCTCTCCATCCATCCAACCATCCATCTATTCATCTATCCATACATCCAACCATCCATACATTCACCTATCCAACCATTCAATCATCCAAGTCATTGATTATTCATCCATCCAACTATTCCTGCATCTACCCATCCACGCATGCATAATTCATCCAACCATCTGTCCATCCATGCATCCAACCACTCAACTACCCAACCATTTAACCAACCGGTCACAGTGTGAATCAAGAACACTCAGGCAGGATGGGCCCTCTCATACACCTCATTCACCACCATGTCCTGAATGCTCAACTCCTCCCCAGCCACTTCACACAACTGTGCTATCGGCCTGCTACCTGAATGCATTTGTACTGGTAACCCCCGAGGGATAACATGTCTGCTGAGGGAGCTGAGCACTGTTTCTGGGGTTGGAGGGAACATGAGATATAGAAGTCATTTCCTGTGTTCTTGGGAAAGTCCCAGACTTTCAAACCTCCCAGGAAGTGATTTTTCATCTAGGATCTCTTTTACATGCACCAGCCAACTGGAACCCCTCCAACGTGTCTCTCCTATCCAATCACCTTAATCAATATTCAGAATCTTTGTTTACAAAGTTTTCTTCCAGGATAACTGAGCTGACTCTGGAAGGGCCCTCAGTTCGGGGTTTTATCTGTGAAGTTTTGCTGCTTTGTAGATGTGCGTGGCTATGACCACTGGACTACTAGGAGAGACACGTGGCTGTGTCCTCTCAGCATTGTGTAGCCGCCTGTTCTGTGGACTCGACTGATTCCAGTCCTCTTGGATCTCATGGCCCACTGGCCCCTCAACATTGAGCATCTAAGATTAGTCCATCTTTCACTTTCTTTGAAGAAGAACCATTTCCTAGAAAGACCACTCAGGCTGGGGCACAACCACAAGGGCACAACCTAAGCCCTCTGGGCCACATCTCTCGGTGGGGGCAGGCATGGACAACAGGAACCTCTATCCTCTCCACTTTCAAGGTTGATTAAACACCCCCCACGGACATGCGGTGCAGAAATCTGCTCTTTCCTGCCGTATCCCAATGACCCCAAGACCTGCTCCCTTATAAAGGAAGAAGCCTCGTTCCTGAGGACACAAAGAGGAAGTGGAGTGAGTGCCTATCAGGAAAGGTCTGAGTCCCACTGTTCACAATAGCCCAAATCTGGAAACAACCCAAGTGCCCCGAGAACAGACAAACTTTGGTTAAAGAAACTTTGGTACATCTACACAATGGAATACTATGCAGCTGTTAGGAGAGATGAAGTCATGAAATTTGCTTATAAGTGGATGGACATGGAGAGTATCATGCTAAGTGAAATGAGTCAGAAAGAGAGATACAGACTGCATTCATTTGTGGAGTATAAAATAACATAATACGAGACCAACAGCCAAGGACAATAGAAATAAGGGTCAGGAAGATTGCTTCATTGTTGGTACCCTGTCTCATGAGCGGAAGAGAGAGGACAGCTGGAATAGAGAAGGGATCACTAAGGAAATGATGGTTGGAAGAATCGGTCGGGATGGGAGATGTGTGCTGAAAGTAGATAAAGGACCAAAAATGATAACCTCTTATTATCTGCATTGCAAACCATAATGCCCAAAAGTAGAGAGAGAGTATGGGGAATATTGTCTGCCATGGAGGCAGGGGGAGGGTGGGAAAGTGGAGGCACACTGGGGATATTGGTGGTGGGGAATGGGCACTGGTGGAGGGATGGGTGTTTGATCATTGTGTGATTGTAACTCAAACATGAAAGCTTGTAACTGTATCTCATGGTGAATCAACCATTTTTTTTAAAAGGGCTGAGTCCTCTAGTATGAGGCTGTCTGTGGCCCATCCCATTATATCTGATGACCAGCACCCCCAGTCCCAACCCCCCCCCCATCAATCCCCTCGCCCTGCGAAGGCCACCCTCGCATGCTCCCCCCTCCTACCTGGAGTCAAGTCCATGCTCGTCTTCTCGTTGCAGCCCTGCAGGGAGTCGAGGGTGCGTGTGACCTGACTGGCGAAGTCCTCCCCTCCGTTCATACACTCCCGCTGCAGGTGGTGGCGCAGGTCGGTGATGTCATACTCGTACCCGTCCAGGATGGGCGTCTCCCGGATGCTCAGCGTGCCACTGGAGTTGTGGCCCTGCACGCGGGCATTGCGCAGGCTTTCGCGGCCATGCCCGCCGATCAGCACGGACGGGATGTAGTGGATCTCGTTGGCGGCCTCGGCGCTGGCGCTCTTCTGGGGCTGGGGACCCGGCGGCGCTTGCACCAGCGACGGCGGGTGTACAGAATCATCACCAGGCACAGGATGGACAGCAGCAGAGCGATCATGCCGCCCTATGGGGTGAGGACAATGAGGGGAGGTGGGGAGAAGATGGTCTTGTAGCACAAAGAGTCAGTGCTATCTGCTCATCATGCATCTACCGCCTATTGATCCATCCACATGCTCACGTAAACCATCCAACAATTAGACCATCCAACCATCAAACTATCATCCACCCATTATCTAACCAACTAACCATCCAACTATATCACCATCCCATCCATCCATCCATCCATTCATCCATCCAACCATTATCCAATTAACCATTCAACCATCAATCCATCTGCTCATCTACATAGCCATCCATCCACCCAACCAACCACTCAACCATTATCCATTCATCTAGCCATCTACCTATCCATCTATCCAACCATTCAACCCTCCAACCTATTGATTAATCTATTCACCCATCCAACTGTCCATGCATCCATCTATGCACACTCCATCCATCCATCCATCCATCCATCCATCCAACTATGTAATCATTTAACCAACCATCCATTGAATTATGCATGCATACATCCAACTATTCACACTTCTATCCATGCATGCATGCCTTCATCCAACCATCCATCCATCCTGTCTTCCACGCATCAACCATCCACCCATGTATCCATCCATGCATGCATCCAACCACTCAACTATCCAAACACCTAACCATTCATCCATCCATCCATGCATCCATTCAACTATTCATCCATACATGTGTCCTGTCTATCCAGTGACGCAAGCATCTATCCAACAATCCATCTCTACACATTTGTGCCTTCCTTCCTTCCTTCCTTCCTTCCTTCCTTCCTTCCTTCCCTCATTTCTTCCTTCCTTCCTTCCTTCCTTCTTTCCTTCCTTCCATCCTTCCTTCCTTCCTTTCCTCGTTTATCCCTTCAAATGAAGCAAGCGCTCACAACAATTTCACTCAAAGCAAAGAGGTAGTCCATTATCATAAGTGAAAGGAGAGAATAAAACCCAGTGGAGATGCCCTGGGCATTATTATCAATTCATCTGTACCAGCACTGGCCTAGTAAACAGTTTAAATAGGGGGAAAAATGAATTATCGTGGGGAAGGAGCAATAGCACAGCGGGTAGGGTGTTTTCTTTGCACGTGGCCAACCTGGGTTCGATTCCCAGCATCCCATAGGGTCCCCTGAGCACTGCCAGGAGTGACTCCTGAGTGCAGAGCCAGGAGTAACCCCTGTGCATCACCAGCTGTGACCCAAAAAGCAAAAAAGAAAAGAAAAAAAGAGTTGTTGGACTGGCAGGGTAGTACAGTGTGCAGGGAGCTTGCCTTGAATACAACCAAGGTGGTTTTGCTCCCCATATGGTCTCTTGAGCCCCACCATAAGTGAACCCTGACCACAGAGACAGGGGTTATCTCTGAGCACTTACACAGGGCTGGAGCGATAGCACAGCAGGTAGGCCATTTGCCTTGCACGTGGCCGACCCGGGTTCGATTCCTCTGCCCCTCTCGAAGACCCCAGCAAGCTACCGAGAGTATCCCGCCCGCACAGCAGAGCCGGGCAAGTGCCCTGTGGCATATTCCATATGCCAAAAACAGTAACAAGGGCTGGAGCAATAGCACAGCAGGTAGGGCGTTTGCCTTGCACGCGGCCAACCTGGGTTCGATTCCCAGCGTCCCATATGGTCCCCTGAGCACCGCCAGGGGTGATTCCTGAGTGCGGAGCCAGGAGTGACCCCTGTGCATCGGAAGGTGTGACCCAAAAAGCAAAAAAAAAAAAAAACAAAAAAAACCCCAAAAACAGTAACAACAAGTCTCACCATGGAGACGTTAATGGTGCCCGCTCAAGCAAATCGATGAACAACAGGAGGACAGTGCCACAGTGCAGTGCTAGAGTACTACTTACATAGGAGTAGTTTTTTCTTTTTTTCTTGTGGCAAGAACTGTAAGTCTTACATGCATTATTTAAATTACTAAAATCACCTAGGTTAATAAAAATCCAGGGAAGGACTGGATACACATTTGAGGCTCAGAGTAGCAGATGAGCTTCCCTTTTGAACCTCCTGTCCTCCAAGACCACCCATTAGACTCACGGCTTCACGACACCCTCAGTGCCTGTCATTGGCAAGGACTGCACTCTGCTCGCTCCTTTCCTGGCCACTGCTGGGCAGGCGGTGTTAGTATCTCACTGCCAAGAGCTCAGCGGGCATCTGTCTCTCCCCAAAGAGCTGTGGCTCCCCCCTTTCCTCCAGTCAATATCCCTCCAAGCCCGTTTCATTATGCCGGGGTGTGCCAAATGGCTCCGTCTGCCCCTTGGGGTTTCTATCACGTCCCCCCCATGACACAGGCTGGAGATAAACCCCCACCCCGAGGCATTCCCAGGGCCCACCCCCCTCTCCCAGCTAGGTCAAGATTATTCCCCGGGAAGCCATCAAGGGTCCTTTTGCTGTCTCATCAGGATTATGTCTTGGATTTATACACTTCTCCTTCCCATCAATCTTCCCATGTATCTTCCCTCTGCTGCCAGTGGCTGAGCAAGGGCAGGGCTTGTGGGCACAGGCGCACACACACACACACACACACACATGCGTACACACGTGCACATACATGCATCACTGGTGGAAGGAGGGTTCCTACACCACACACACACACACACACACACGTCCTTGAGCATCACCGGTGGAAGGAGGGTTCCTACATCTATGCGCACCACACACACACACATACACACACATGCTTGAGCATCACTGGTGGAAGGAGGGTTCCTATGTCTATGCGAACCACACACACACGTACACGTACACACAGGTCCTTGAGCATCACCGGTGGAAGGAAGGTTTCTACATCTATGCACACTACACACACATACACGTACACACACGTGCTTGAGTATCACTGGTGGAAGGAGGGTTTCTACATCTGTGGGCACCATACCATACACACACACACACATGTACACACGTGTGCTTGAGCATCACCGGTGGAAGGAGGGTTTCTACATCTATGCACACCACACACACACACACACGTGCTTGAGCATCACTCGTGGAAAGAGGGTTTATACATCTATGCGCACCACACACACACACATGTACACACACGTGCTTGAGTATCACTGGTGGAAGGAGGGTTCCTACATCTATGCAAAACACACACACACACACATACACATACATGCTTGAGCATCACTGGTGGAAGGAGGGTTTCTACATCTGTGTGCACCACACCACACACAATATGTACACACACGTGCTTGAGCATCAGTGGTGGAAGAAGGGTTTCTACATCTATGCACACCATACACACACACATACATGCTTAAGCATCACCAGTGGAAGGAGGGTTCCTACATCTATGCACACCACACACACACACACACACACGTACACACAGGTCCTTGAGCATCACTGGTGGAAGGAGGGTTCCTACATCTATGCGAACCACACACACACACGTACACACAGGTCCTTGAGCATCACTGGTGGAAGGAGGGTTTCTACATCTATGCAAACCACACACACACACACACACGTACACACAGGTCCTTGAGTATCACTGGTGGAAGGAGGGTTTCTACATCTATGTGAACCACACACACACGTACACACAGGTCCTTGAGTATCACTGGTGGAAGGAGGGTTCCTACATCTATGCGAACCACACACACACACGTACACACAGGTCCTTGAGCATCACTGGTGGAAGGAGGGTTCCTACATCTATGCGAACCACACACACACACACACATGTACACACGTGTGCTTGAGCATCACCGGTGGAAGGAGGGTTTCTACATCTATGCACACCACACACACACACATGTACACACACGTGCTTGAGCATCACTGGTGGAAGGAGGGTTCCTATGTCTATGCGAACCACACACACACACACACACATACACACAGGTGCTTGAGCATCACCGGTGGAAGGAGGGTTTCTACATCTATGCACACCACACACACACACACACGTGCTTGAGCATCACTGGTGGAAGGAGGGTTTATACATCTATGCGCACCACACACACACACATGTACACACACGTGCTTGAGTATCACTGGTGGAAGGAGGGTTCCTACATCTATGCGAAACACACACACACACATACACATACATGCTTGAGCATCACTGGTGGAAGGAGGGTTTCTACATCTGTGTGCACCACACCACACACAATATGTACACACACGTGCTTGAGCATCACTGGTGGAAGGAGGGTTCCTACATCTATGCAAACCACACACACACACACACGTACACACAGGTCCTTGAGTATCACTGGTGGAAGGAGGGTTTCTACATCTGTGGGCACCACACCACACACACACATATGTACACACACATGCTTGAGCATCACTGGTGGAAGGAGGGTTTCTATGTCTATGTGCACCACACACACACACACACACATACACACACATGCTTGAGCATCACTGGTGGAAGGAGGGTTCCTACATCTATACACACCACACACACACAGGTGCTTGAGCATCACTGGTGGAAGGAGGGTTCCTACATCTATGCGCACCACACACACACACACACACACACACAGCTCTAAGACAAAAGGCTACACGCGGGGCTGGAGCAATAGACACTTGCAAAGCTCACGGCCCACCCAGCACCAATCCCCGGCATCCCCTGTGATCACCCAAACCCCACCAGGAGGCATCCCTGAGTGCAGAGCCAGGAGTCAGCCCTGAGCACTGCTGGGTGTGACCAAAAGCAAATGAACAGTAAACAAAGTCCCAGAGTCACTTGGAAGGTCCAGTCAGGGACAGACTGGGGTCCCCTGCTTCTCCACCCTCCTTCCTGCTCTCGGCACCCAGGAAAGGCACCCAGAAGGTGCTCCACCCAGGACAGGAAGTGGTTTGAATCCCGGCAAATCTGCTTCCTGCTAGCCACTGTCCCGCCCGTACAGACCTGTCCCACCCACCACACCAGCCTGCCTGCCTGGGGACAGTGTTTGAATGTCCCCGCCAGTGGTTCCGGGGGTGAATTTATCTCCCCTGGAGTGACCCCAAAGTTGAGACAGGGAGGATCTCCTGAGCATGCCAGGTTGGCGGAGAATACATCGGAGAGCAAAAGGCGGGAAATGATGGCAACTGTGATGGCTAAGAGCTAGAAGAGAAACTCAGTCCAACACCCTCATCCCCCGTGCCCCAAAGAAAAAATAAGTGATGCATTCCAGTTTTTTTGGCTTTTTGGGTCCCACCCAGCGATGCTCGGGGCTGACTCCTGGCTCTGCACTCAGGAATCACTCCTGGCGGTGCTCGGGGGACCCTATGGGATGCCGGGGATCAAACCCGAGTTGGCCGTATGCAAGATCAACGCCCTCCCCGCTGTGCTATTGCTCAAGCCCAAATAATACAGAACCTGTTTGTAACCAATCCCCAACCTCGAGAACTCTAGATTTCATCCGTGATCTCCATACCTGCCGCCTGTCAATTCCAGAGCTTTCTTTTGAGAAGTGCTTTGCAGAAGGACACGTGCCCCCTTGAATCTGTTTTCAAGCTAGACCTGCTATGTAGCTTCGCCTGTATTTATTTACTTATTTATTTATTTACTTGCTTTTTTGGGTCACACCCAGCGATGCTCAGGGCTCTGCACTCAGGAATTACTCCTGGCGGGGCTCGGGGGACCCTATGGGATGCTGAGAATCGAACCCCGGTCAACCGCGTGCAAGACAAACGCTCTCCTTGCTGTGCTATCGCTCCGGCTCCCTCGGTGATGCCGTCTAATAACGTTATCCCTCCAGGAAAGTGCAGTTCCAAGAATAGGAAGCAGAGGTGGCTGATGGGATGAGGACAAAGCAAAGGGAAACGCTGAGAGGTCTGGAGGAATGCAGGGGAAATGACAATGGCAAGTTGCACCCCACTTTCCTGGCGAGAGGGGTCCACTTTTCCATGCCTTCACCCCTGAAACCCCTCACCTGCAAACCGGGAGTACTGAGGAGATATTCCCATAGAAATCTCTGGCGCCCCCTGCAGGCGCCCCTTGCCCACACACCCTTCCTTGCTGCTGGAAAACCCCCAATTCCGCCTTGTCCCCAGCTGGGGGGGGACACCCCCCTCCTCCCCTGTTCTTCATCTATGCGGACGAGCTTCTTTTTTGTCATCATAAAAACAAGTCAAGCAGCTGGTACGATAGTACAGTGGGGAGAGTGTTTGCCTTGCAAGCAGGCCCACCTGAATTGGAACCCAGCCATCCCATAGGGTCCCCCAAGCAAACTGCCGGCAGTAATTCCTGAGTGCGGAGCCAGGAAGAACCCCTGAGCATCGCTGGGTGTGACACCCCCAACAACAACAACAGCAGCAGCCAAAAAAAGGAAAGAAAAGAAGGCACAACTGAACCCAAGTGACATGTGGTGAACCGCCAAGTAAGTAAAAAAAAAAAAAACACAACACAGCAAGCTCACCGGATACATAAAATGCTCATTATTCATCCTTTCATGAGTATTTTTTTGCTGGATCTATTGATTTCCCTCAAAACTGTTAACATTGTGGGGCTGGAGCGATAGCACAGCGGGGAGGGCGTCTTGCACGTGGCCGACCCAGGTTCGATTCCCAGCATCCCAGAGGGTCCCCTGAGCACCGCCAGGAATAATTCCTGAGTGCAAAAGCCAGGAGTAACCTCTGTGCATCGCCGGGTGTGACCAAAAAGCAAAAAAAAAAAAAAAATCCTGCTACATTGTGTAATGCAAGCAGTTTAGGGGTGCCGGTCTATGAGAACTCTGCATCTATTGACAAGCATCTCACCGCGGTGTGTAAAGGGGAAGGTTTCTTTCAAAATATATCTATCTCTTTAAAAAAATCAATACATCATTTCTACTGGCTTTAATAGAGATCAAACAAACGGGGGCAGCTTTTATTTTATTAGGAGCCCGACATTTGCGGCACTCACCTGAGACAATGGAATGAGATTTGTGGGAGAGTTTGCAGACTGGGAGGTTTTTTTTATGTAACCAGGTTTTATATAACACACGTGGCAACTGTCCAGTTCTGGCAGGTCCCTGGGCCTCCAACTCCCCCAGACAAGTCCCGACCCCGGCTCATTCTCTGGCTTGTAAATTCCGCCTGGGTTTAGAACCCACCCCACCCCCAGGTACCTCCTACTCAAAAGTTGGATGGGTGACAAAGTGACCTTAGCTAACTCTTCCCCAGGCCGACCGAATGGCCCTTTAAACCTTCCACGTGGCTTGAACCACAAGTACTACTGGTTTGTTTGTTGAGTTTGTCCACTCAGTACTAAGCTCCAGAGAGTAAAGGGATGTCAAGGCCATTTCTCACAGGCTGTCACATAGCAGGAGAAAAGGAGGGAAGGAGGAAGGGAGGGAGAGAGGGAAGAGGGAGGGAGGAGAGAGAAAAGGGGAGGAAGGAAGGGAAAGAGGAAGGGAGGGAGGGAGGAAGGGAGGAAAGGAGGGGGGAGGGATGGAGGGAGGAGGGAGGAGGAAGGAAGGAAGAAGGAAGAAAGGAAGGAAGGGAGAAGGGAGGAAGGAGGGAGAGGGAAGGAGGAGGAGAGAGAAAAAGGGAATGAAGGAAGGGAAGGAGGAAGGGAGGAATGAAGGAAGGAAAGAAGGAAGGAATAGAGAGAGGAAGGAAGGAAGGAAGGAAGGAAGGAAGGAGGGAGGAAGGAAGGAAGAAAGAGAAAGAAGAAGGAATGGAGGAAGGAAGAAAGGAAGGAAGGAAGGAATAAGGAAGGAAGAAAGGAAAGAAGGAAGGAGGGACGAAAGAAAAATGAGAAGCAAGGAAGGAATGAGGAAGGAGGAAAGGGAGGAAAGGAAGGAAGGGAGGGAGGGAGAGAGGGAGGAAAGGAAGGAGGGAGGAAGAAGGAGAGAGACGGAAGAAAGGAAGAAAGGAGGAAAGGAGGGATGGAGGGAGACAGAGATGAAAGAAAGGAGGGAGGAAGGAAGAAAGGAGGGACGGAAGGAACGGAGGGAGGGAGGGAGAGAAGGAGGAAAAGAAGGAGGGGTGAAGGAAGGAGGAAGAAGAAAGGAGGGAAGGAAGGGGGAGAGAAGGAAGGGAAGGCGGGTGGGAAGGAGGAAGGGAAGGAGAGAGAGAGGAAGGGAGGGAAGCAGGCCTCCAGCAGTGAACCTCCACAGCTGTCCCCACAGGGAATCAGGCTATGGAAGGCCAGCTCAGATTCCTCCAGCCGGGGCGGCCTGTGGCAACATGTCCCTGCACTGTGTGCATGAGACCATGAGTTTGACCCCTGGTGTCTCCCACATGCACCAAGCACAATCCCAGCAGCTCTGCTGTTTGGGCCATCCAGGGCCACAACTGAGCATGTGTGAGCACCTCAAGGAAAGGGCCGGACCCATCCCTCCCCCAGACACCAGAGCACTGCAGCCGTGAGCACTTACAAGCACTACCGGAAATGCACCTGAGCACCAGGGGGAACGGAGAACCTCCACACCAGCCGCTGCTGAGAGCAAGTGTGTCTATCCCCAGTCATTGCCACAACAAAGGGAAGGAGAAAAACAACAACTGTGATCATAGGGGATGTGGTCTCAGCTTGTAAGATGCCCTGATGGCAAGTCTTATCCCTACCAAGCCGGAAGTACTCCAAAGTGGTAAATGCATGGTGGAGAACAGGGTCGTTTGTCCTTTCTACCCAGGAAACCCAAGATCCAAGAGGGGTCAGGAGTGCTGTTCAGACGCTGTGCTCCGCGGCTGACCCGGGTTCGATTCCCAGCATCCCATATGATCCCCCGAGAACTGCCAGGAGTAATTCCTAAGTGCAGAGCCAGGAGTAACCCCTGCACATTGCCGGATGTGACCCCAAAAAGCAAACCAAACAACACCAAACAACAGAGAATGTGACTCCGTCAGTCAGAGGGCGAAGGAAGGAGGAAAGGAGGGAGGGAAGGGGGAAGGAGGGGAAGAGAGAAGAAAGAGAGAGAGAAAGAAAGAAGGAAGGAAGTAACAAAGGAACAAAGGAACGAAGGAAGAGAAAAGGAAGGAAGGAAGGAAGGAAGGGAGGAGGGAGGGAGGGAGGGAGGGAGGGAGGGAGGAGAGAGGGAAGGAAAGGAACAAAGGAACGAAAGAAGAAAAGAAAGGAAGGAAGAAAAGGAAGGAAGAAGGAAGGAAAGAGAAGGAAAGGAAGGAAAGAAAAAAGGAGAAGAGAAAGAAAGAAAAAAAGAAAGAAAGGAAGAGAGCGTAGCATAACATTGGTTTGTCCTTTCTCCTATGCCGCAAGGAGTTTAGGCTTATTGGATTACACCCATCACAGTGCTCCTGAGGCATTCCCATTCCTCTGTGTTTATCTGTAACTTCTCCTCTGTGCCTCTCTTCCCTTATCTGTTAATCACCTATGTTCCCAAATTAGACTCTGTGACTTGTAAGGTCAGATTCTTCTAAGATCTCTGGTTTTGTGTTTGTAAGTGAAATATTGCTTTCTCTTTTCTTTATGTCCTTTGTAAAGTTTACTTAGAGCAATGTCATTTTTCTATAGACACTGGAAGACAGTGACCGCTATTCTTTTATAACTTGGGAATTAATTGACTCCGACTAATATTTACTCTGGGCATCTGACATATTTACTCGAATTAAGCCTCAGTTGCTCTTGGTTCCTAGCACCCCAGAATCAAGGTACCAACAAAGGGACTGGATGGACCTGGGGCAAGCTGTGAGCTATCCTGGCATCAAACAGGGCAGGGCAAGTGCCCACAAAACTCACAGGAAGTTGGGACCGGAGCAATAGCACAGTGGGGAGGGTGTTTGCCTTGCACATGGCCGACCCGGGTTCGATTCCCAGCATCCATATGGTCCCCTGAGCACCGCCAGGGTAATTCCTGAGTGCAGAGCCAGGAGTAACCCCTGTACAATGCCGGGTATGAACAAGAAAGAAAGAAAGAAAGAAAGAAAGAAAGAAAGAAAGAAAGAAAGAAGAGAGAAAGAGAGAGAGGAAGGAAGAAAGGAAGGAAGAAGAAGAGAAGACGAAGACAGAAAGAAAGAAAGAAAGAAAGAAAGAAAGGAAGGAAGGAAGGAAGAAGAAAGAAAGAAAGAAAGAAAACGAAAGAAAGAAAGAAAGAGGAAGGAAGGAAGGGAGGGAGGGAAGAAAGAAAGAAAGAAAGAAAGAAGGAAGGAAGGATGGAAGGGAAAGAAAGAAAGAGAGAGAGAAAGAAAGAAGAAGGGATAGAAGGGAAAGGAAGCAAGGAAGGAAGGAAGGACGGGAAAGAAAAGAAAGAAGAAAGTAAGAAAGAAAGAAAGAAAGAAAGAAAGAGGGAGGGAGGGAGGGAGGGAGGGAGGGAGGAAGGAAGGATGAAGGAAGGAAGGACGGGAAGGAAAGAAAAGAAAGAAAGAAAGAAAGAAAGAAAGAGGGAGGGAGGGAGGGAGGGAGGGAGGAAGGAAGGAAGGAAGGAAGGACGGGAAAGAAAAGAAAGAAAGAAAGAAAGAAAGAAGAAAGAAAGAAAGAAAGAAGGAGGGAGGGAGGGAGGGAGGGAGGAAGGAAGGAAGGAAGGACGGGGAAAGAAAAGAAAGAAAGAAAGAAAGAAAGAAAGAAAGAAAGAAAGAAGAAAGAGGGAGGGAGGGAGGGAGGGAGGGAGGAAGGAAGGAAGGAAGGACGGGAAAGAAAAGAAAGAAAGAAAGAAAGAAAGAAAGAAAGAAAGAAAGAAAGAAGAAAGAGGGAGGGAGGGAGGGAGGGAGGGAGGGAGGAAGGAAGGGAGGGAGGGAGGGAGGAGGGAGGGAGGGAGGGAGGGAGAAAGAAAGAAAGAAAGAAAGAAAAGAAAGAAAGAAAGAGGGAGGGGAGGGAGGAGGAGGAAGGAAGGAAGGAAGGAAGGAAGGGAAGGAAGGAGGAAGGGAAAGAAAGAAAGAAAGAAGAAAGAAAGAAAAGAAAGAATAGAAGAAAGAAGAGGGAGGGACGGAGGGAGGAAGGAAGGAAGGAAGGAAGGAAGGAAGGAAGGAAGGAAGGAAGGAAGGAAGGAAGAGGAGCTGAGGAAAAACCCCTGAATTTCCTTTTGTGGAATGTTCTCTGGTCCATGGCGGGGGGGTCAGGCCAGGGAACCCATCAGGCCCTGCCAGCTCCTTTTTTAAACGGAAGGCCAGAGAAACACATGAAGCAGATAAGTGGGGAGTTCAATTTACAAATTATTAGAAACATTACCTCTCCTTGGGGGTTGTCTGGAGTCCTTAATGGCATGGAAATGCTTTGCAGTTGCCACAAGGACCACGCTAATTAAGAGGTCTCCACGTGTCCTTGGGGGCTTCTGATGCACATTCTGCAGGCAGACGCCGCCACCTTCCCACCCAGTGAACTTCTCTCAAGGGCTTTAGTCTGTTGCCCCGAGAAATTTCTAGAAGGTTCTAGATCCACTTCTCGGTCCATCCAAGAATAGGTCTGCAGATCCTCTGTCATTAAAATGCCAATGAGCTGGGGGAGAGCAGGGGCCAGGCAATGGTCCAAAAGCAAGAGCCAGTTTAAGGTTAAAGTTCGGATCAGATTAGGCTATGTTTAGGGATAGGGTTGGATTAGGGTTGGTGCTGGGTTGGGATTGAGTTAGGGTTTGTGCTGAAATGAATGATGGTTAGGGTTGGAGCTGGTTGGGTTAGCCTTAGGTTTAAGTTAGGGTTAGGGTTAGGGTTAGGATTGTGTTACGGTTGGGTTATGGTGTGTGTTGGGTTGAGTGATGGTCAGGGTTGGATTGAGTTAGGGTTAGAGTTAGGGTTGTGTTGGGTTAGTGTTAAGATTAAATTGTGGTTAGGGTTAGGATTGGGTTAGGGTTGGGTTGTGATGTGTGCTGGTTTGAGTGATTGTTAGGGTTAGGTTGAGTTAGGGTTAGAGTTAGGGTTGGGTTAGTGTTAGGGGTTGTTAGGGTTAGGGTCAGGATTGGGTTAGAGTTGGGGTTAAGGAGAGGTTAGGGTTATCATTTGGGTTATAAAACCCAGCTCCCGGAAAAGAATAGCACAGAGTCTCCTGCCCCCGTGCCTGGCTGTCCTCGCCGGGGCCCTTTGGAGGGGGCGGGGTTGAGTTTCCCTCCCAGCCCCGACCAGGGCTTTGGCAGCTGAAGACCTCCAGAACCAGCCACCACCATGCTGAGACCACTCTCCACACGCATTAAGGTACCAGCAGAGGAACAAAGGCATGCGGGTCCCGGGGCTGAGATCTCCAAGCCTACTTGGATTGGGGCTGAGCATCCTCCACCCAGATCCTCCATCTTCCAGTATGCAGGGTTCATACCCACCATCTGACCCCCAGCGCCATGTAATCCCATCAACGGCCAAGACCCAGAGACCATAAAACCCAGCTCCTGGAAGCAACATCTTATTATCTCATTCTTGCTTGGACAACCTAGCAGGCTACCAAATGTAACCTGTCCACATTGCAGAGTCTGACAAACTCCCCGTGGCATACCCAATATGCCAAATACCAGTAACAATGATGGGTCTCATTCTCCTAATCCTGAAAGAGCCTTGAATATGGCATTTTTTAAAATCTCAGGGCTAGGACAAATAGACGTTACTGGGGCCTGCTCGAGGCAATTGACAAACAACAGGATGATCGTGATCGTGATCATTTGGGTTAAGTGGTAAGGGTTGGGTTGCACTGAGTTTGGGCTGTGTTGGTGTAGTGTAGGGTTAAGTTAGGGTTAGGTTTAGATTAGGTTACAGTTGATGTTTTAGGTTGAGTGATGGTTAGGATTGGGTTACATTGAATTAGGTTAGAGTTAGGGTTGGGCTGGGTTAGGGCTAGCCGTGATGTATTTAATATATCAAACACAGTAACAATTGTCACAATGGAGACGTTACTGGGCCCCGCTCGAGCAAATCGATGAACAACGGGAGGACAGTGACAGTGACAGGGTTAAGATTGAGTTAGGGTTGGGTTATGGTGTGTGCTGGATTGAGTGGTTAGGGTTGTGTTGACTGAGTTAGGATTAGAGTTAGGGCTGGGTTGGGTTAGTGTGTTAAGTTAGGATTGCGTTAGGGTTGGATTATGGTGTGTGCTAGGTTTTGTTGCATTGAGTTAAAGTCAGGGTTAGTGTTAGGGTTGGGTTGGGGTTCGGGTTAACTCAGGGTTGGGTTTAGTTTAATGACTAGGTTAGATATGGGCTCGGGGCGAGTGTTAAGTGGAGAGAGGGTTAGAACTGGGGACAAAATTAAGGTCAAAGTTACGGGTAAGCGAGAACAGATGACTGGTTAAAGAAACTTTGGTACATCTACACAATGGAGTACTATATAGCTGTTAGAAAAGATGAAGTCATGAAATTTATATACAAGTGGTACTACATGGAAAGTATCATGCTGAGCGAAATGAGTCAGAAAGAGAGGGATGGACATAAAAAGATCGCATTCATCTGGGGGACATAAAGTAACAAAATAGGAGAGTAATACCCAAGAATAGCCGAGATCAGTATCAGGAGGATTACTCCATGGCTTAGATACCAGTCGGGAATTCTAGGGGAAAGGGCAGCTCAGATAGAGAAGGGAGCACCAAATAAAGGGTGTTTGGAGGATCCTCCCAGGAGGGGATATGCATGTTGAAAGTAGACTATGAAACCGAACATGATGGCCACTCAATGGCTCTTCTGCAGACCATAACACCCAAAAGGAGAGAGAGAACAAAAGGGAATGCCCTGCCACAGAGGCAGGGTGGGATGGGGGGGGTGGGGGTGGGCGGGATACTGGGATCCATGGTGGTGGGAAATGGGCACTGGTGCAGGGATGGGTATTTGATCATTGTATAATCGAAACCCAAGCACAAAAATGCGTAAGTCTACAACTGTACCTCATGGTGCTTCACTAATAAAAATATTTAAAAAATTTAAAAAATTAAAAAATTAACAAAAATAGTTATGGGTAAGTCTGGCATTTGAAGATCCTTCATACCTAAAAATTGGAGGCTCTAGAAAAACATCAACAAGTCCCGAAAGACACCACAGCACTGGGGATCTCTCGGACCCCACACCAAGCCAATTTCACCAGACCACCCTAGATGGAGCAGGTGCAGTCTCCTCACTTACTCCAGATGGAATCCCGGTGACCAAAAGCTTCCACAAGCCAGGCCCAGGTATGCGGGTTCCAAGACTAAATCTCCAGGTCGCATGGTGGCAGAGGCACCCAGCTGTCCCTTCCCGGTTCCCTGCCTGCTCAGCAGCCTGGCCATCACACCCAAAATCTGTCTCCGGGCGCCATCTTAGCACACCAACAGCCCTGGTCTAGAGACTTCCAGTTGAATCCCAAAATGGATTAGTGCCCTCCAGAGAAGTCTCTGGATCCCAACCATTTACAATCTAGAATTTCAGAAGCATGCAGGCTGCTTTTGCGGCCGCATGAGCTCTCATGATATTCAAAATGGTCACGGTCATGGCCCTCCCGTTGTTCATCGATTTGCTCGAGCTGGCCCAGTAACGTCTCCATCATGAGACTTGTTGTTACTGTGTTTGGCATATTGAATACGTCACGGGGCAGCTTGCCAGGCTCTGCCATGTGGGTGAGATACTCTTGGTAGCTTGCCAGGCTCTCCCCGAGAAGGGCGGAGGAATTGAACCCAGCTTGGCCAGGCTGGCTGCTCGCAAGGCAAACACCCTACCACTGTGCTATTCAAAATGAACAATGGAAAATAAATTATCTAGCATCTGCCCCTGGCAGGTAGGCTTGAATGGTGGTGGGGAAATTCGAGCAAAACAGAGTGCCCAAAAGTAGGGAGAGATAGAGAGAGAGAGAGAGAGAGAGAGAGAGAGAGAGAGAGAGAGAGAGAATGGGGGAAATTGTCTGCCATAGAGGCAGGGTGAGGACTGGGATGGGTATGGGGGGGGGCGCTACTGGGGACATTGGTGGTGGAAAATGTGCACTGGTGGACGGATGGGTGTTCGATCATTATATGGCTGAATCTCAAACATGAAAGCTTTGTAGCGCTATCTCACAATGATTCAATTAAATAAATAAATAAATAAATAAATATAGCATCCTTGTCCTGTTGTTCATCAATTTGCTCGAGCAGGCACCAGTAACATCTCCATGGTGAGACTTGTTGTGACTGTGTTTGGCATCTCGAATCCGACACGGGGAGCTTGCCAGGCTCTGCCATGAGAGCAGGATACTCTAGGTAGCTTGCCGGGCTCTCTGAGAGGGATCGAGGAATCGAACCCGGGTCGGCTGCGTGCAAGGCCCTACACACTGAAATATATATATATATATATATACATACATACATATATATATATATATATTTTAAATGGAGGATCTGAGAGGAAACTTCTTCGGGAAAGTCCACTCCACAGCTTTTGCGGGAATCACTTGCCCAGCTGTGATGCTGCCCACTGGCTCTATCTGAACTGTCTTTCTCCTTTCCTGCCAATGCCCGCCTTCAGTTTCTTTAGGAGCTGTGAGGAGTCGAATGTAACGAGAGGCTCCAGCTCTCCGGGGGCTGTAGCCGGAATCTGGTGGGGCCCAAGACGGGCCTGGCTATTTCCACTTGTCCTCCTTCCGAGGCTTTTTATAGAGCTGCAATTTTGGACTTCGGCCTGGGGCCGCCTCCACGGCCTGACCGTGCGGTCCCAGAGCAAAAAAAAAAAAAACAAAACCAAGGGTGGTGTGGCAGTTCTAAATTATCTCATCACGAAGGTTTGGGTAACCTGACACAGGACTGAACAAGAATGTCAAGGCCCATGGTCCCAGCGGTAGGTTAACAGTGCTGGGCCAACCCAGGTGAGGATAGGTTTTGTGCCTTGGCCTGTTCCCCCTGGTGGCCTGGTGGCTACCATCCTCCAGAGGCCTCTGGACAATCAGGTTTGGGCCCGCAGTGACGAGACACATGGGGCCTCACGGGATAGGGGTGGAGCCGGCCCTTTCCTCCCCACCCCAACGAGACCCCGAGTTGTCACCCACGAACGGCCTCACGGGCTCCTTATCAAGCTGCTTAACGGCCATGATCCCAGAGACTCAGGAACAAATCTCGGAACCCAGCAGGTTTTGGCAGAAATCCCTCCAGATTTAAGTGTCAAAACTTCAAAATTCCAAAATCACGCGGCCTCTATTGCAGCCACGCAACTTCATGTGTTATTCATAACTAGCAATAGAAAACAACTTGTCTGCTGTTGCCTTTTCAGCAGATCTGAGTGTTGGAGTAAAATCCCAAATAATAATGGTGGGTCTGGTGTCAAAATATTGAATGTGATCAAAGTAGAAAGAGAGTGATGAGGAAATTATCTGCCCCACAGGTAGGGGGAGGGTGTGGGATGGGGATATACTGGGGTTTTGGGGGGTGGAGAGTGGGCACTGGTGAAGGTATGGGTGTTTCATTGTATGACCGAGACTTAAACCCAAAAGCTTTGTAACTGCTCTCACGGTGATTCAATAAATAAAATTATAAAAAAAATGGGAAAAAAAGTAAGGTGGAGTTCATACCCAATTCAATCAGCTAAGCTAGTGGCTGAATAAATATCGGTACACCTACATTAAAAAAAAAAGAATGTCAAGGCCCAGGGAAGTGATGTGAGGCCAAGAGACAGCTGTCTGTGGCCTGCAAGTTCCAGGTCCAAGTGACTGTCACTGGTTCCCGAATTTCCCAGGAGGGCCCAGATGACCTGGAAGCTCGCGACACCTACCCAGAGTCTTAGACGGTCTCTAGTTGCCACAGGACAGATCTCACCTCCGTGAAGAGCCAAGCTACCCCGTATGTGTCGCCTCCGTGGGCACGTGTGCACCAGCCCTTCCCGCCTTGCCGAGGGACGCATGAAGCCAGTAAATCAATCTCCCAGCTGGCTAATGCTTCCTGCCTATTCTTGGCCACGTTCCTCTCCGCCTTTCCCCTTTGTTTTTCATGCGGTAGGTGATCTTGGTGAAATCAAATAATAACAATCATCAGTCCCATTAGGATCAAGCGTTCGAGGAATAATTGACAAGAAACAGAGGAGGCAGCTGGCATGGGGCACGCTCATGACCATTCAACTTGGAGCTTCTTTGTCTCGGGATGGTGCCGTTCAATCCCTCTTCCATGCACTTCCTTGAACCTCAGCCAGTTTTTGCCCAAGGGGTGGTCTCGGGGACCTCGCCAGGAGTGCTGTGGGCAACAGCTGGGCCTGAGCAAATGAAACTCAACACAGCGAATCGGTCCCGAAGGGTGAAGCTCTTGTTAAGCTCCTGATGGGCATCGGAATTCTGTGGGGATTCTAAGACTTCAGATGTGAACGGTGGGGATGAAGAGGAGATAGTCTAGGACACCAGGGTCCCCTGACTGGGGACAGGCACCTGGGACCACTCTTTGATGCGGTGTGAGTGAGTGGGTATGCAGTCTCTCACCAGTTGTAGATTGAAGAGTAGCTGTCGGGGGCAGGGGTGAGACTCTGCAAAGAAGGGCTGAATTCTCTTGCCCTCTCACCCCCAAAGAGGTGTCCAGGGCTGTTCAGCTTAATGCCTAATGCCAGGGGCAAGCATTCAGGAGATGAGAAATGAAGGAATTGAAAGAGCTATGCTTGGAGTATCACGTTTCACTCAAATGACAGAAAGAATCCGGAGTTCCGACCTCTGTCGACGATCAAGAATCAGGGATGCTGTCTCGTTTGCCAACACGTCCAAAATCAGATGGGCTGGACACGTAATGAGATTTAAAGACGAACGCTGGACTAGAGCCATTACTGACTGGATTCCATGGGACATCAAAAGACCACGTGGCCGCCCACCTACCAGATGGTCAGACTTTATCAAGATCATGAACGATTGGTTTGAGGCTCTTCGCGTTCCTAGAACGAACAGACGCCGTTGGGCTACACTAGCACGTGACAGGGACAAATGGAGACATTACTGGCGCCCGCTCAAGCAAATCGCCGATTAACTGGAAGTCAAGTGATCAAGTGAGAAATGAAGGGGATTCCCAGTGACCCAGCCCCCACACTGAAGTGGTACCTGGCTGGTGGCTGGTTGTGCGACAAACTTGATGGACATGTTTCTCAGTCTTTCTAGTAATTCCACTACTCCGGCTAAGACTTGCCCAGGTGAGGAGAAGGGAGAAATCCCACGAATTGGGTTTTGCATGAAGACCGAAAGGATGACAGTGGATTGATGCCAAGTGAGTCCCTCCATGACAGTCGAACAGAAGCAGCCAAACATCCCTCTGCCGGCCTCAACTCATACTCCTAACGGACTAGACCCAGGGTGCGAAGAACAAATGGACAGGGACCAGGAAGATTGGTCAATGGTTGGAAGCTTGCCACAGGTGGAGGTGGGGGGGATGGCAAAGGGCACTTATGATAGAGAAGGGACCACTAAGACTGTCACACTGTCCTCCCATTGTTCATCGATTTGTTCCCATGGGCACCAGTAACATCTCCATTATGAGACTTGTTGTTACTGTGTTTGGCATATCGAATCCACCACGGGGAGCTTGCCAGGCTCTGCTGTGCGGGCAGGATACTCTCGGTAGCTTACCAGGCTCTCCGAGAGGGACAGAGGAATCAAACTCGGGTTGGCCGTGTGCAAGGCAAATGCTCTACCTGCTGTGCTATCGCTCCAACCCTACTAGGACAATGAAAAGTGATCACTCTGAACAAGAACTGAGTGTTGAAAAGAGGTAAAGGGATATTCATGATAACCTTTCTGTATCTGTCTTGCAAACCACTGTAGCACTGTAGCACTGACCTCCCGTTGTTCATCGATTTGCTCGAGCGGGCCCAGTAACGTCTCCATTGTGAGACTTGTTGTTACTGTGTTTGGCATATAGATTATGTCACGGGTAACTTGCCAGGCTTTGCTGTGCGGGCAAGATACTCTTGGTAGCTTGCCGGGCTCTCAAAGAGGAGCAGAGGAATCAAACTCTGGTCGACCAGGTTGGCCACGTGCAAGGCAAACACCCTACCCGCTGTGCTATCGTTCCAGCCCGTCTTGCAAACCATAATGCCCAAAAGGAAAGACAGAGAGGAAAGAAAGGGGTGTGTTGGGGGGGGGGTCCGTGCAGTAGAGGCAGGCAGTAGGCAGGAGAGAGGGTGGGAGGGAAACTGGCAACATCGGTGGTGGGAAATGTGCACTGGTGAAGGGATGGGCATTGGAACATTATATGACTGAAACCCAGCCATGAAAAATCTTGTAACTGTGTCTCATGGTGATTCAGTTTTTTTTAAAAAAGGGAACAAACCAGCATCCCTTCCCACCCTCCTCTTAGAACTCCCTCGCCTACCCAGCTGTGACTCGGTCTTGTCATGGGAGATGAGAAGCCTTCGGTCAAAGGGAACAGGCCAGGGAAGGAAGGAGCAAGAAGGCAAGTTCCTCCACAAGGACGGTGCCAACTGCCATGATGGCACCCAGAGCTTGGCTCTTGCCAATGAGCTTTAAACGAGGGAGCAGGAAAGATGGACAGCCCCAAGACGGTTCCTCTGATCTCCTCCCACACCCTGTGCACTTCCTTCTCCTCCTCAAAACTGGGAACATAAAGTAACAAAATAGGAGACTAACACCCAAGAGTGGCCGAGATTAGTACCAGTAGGTTTGCTCCATGGCTTGGAGGCCAGCCACACACGCTAGGGGAAAAGGGAGCTCAGATATAGAAGGGAGCACCAAGTAAAGGGTGTTGGGAGGATCCTCCCAGGATGGGAGAAGCATGATGAAAGTAGACTCTAGACAGAACATGATGGCCACTCAATGCCTCTTTTGAAAACCACAGCACCCAAAAGGAGAGAGAGAACAAAAGGGAATGTCCTGCCACAGAGGCAGGGGGGATGGGGGGACGGGGGATGGGAGGGATACTGGAACCTGTGGTGGTGGAAAATGGGCACTGGTGAAGGGATGGGTACTTGATCATTGTATAACTGAGACCCAAGCACAAAAATTTGTAAGTCTACAACTGTACCTCATGGTGTTTCACTAATAAAAATTAAAAAAATAAAACACGCCTCTCCTCCTCTCTGACAACAATCCAGACACAAATTCTGGAGGCACAACTGGCCAAGGAAGACCATCTTGAGCAAGATGCTGATGTTCTTATTCGAGCTTTGCTGAGCCACCAGCTTCCACCTCAGCTGCACACTGGCCTCAGCTCATTACATTTCTGCTGGCAAAGCCATCGTACAAGGCTCCAAATCCTTCCCATCATTAATTAGAACACCCCCCACCCCGGTCTGGCCTCTCTAGCCCCCCGCCGGCCTGCGGGCACACATCGGCATCTTGATTCTGGTTTTCCAGGATGACTTTGTTGCATTTGGCTTTAGACATTAGGCAGAGACGGGGTGGGGGGAGTTGGAGGGGGGTTTCCAGAAGCCATAGCCCTTCCCTAATTGTCTGTGGCTCGTTCATTTCCCTGGCTCTGGGCTAGTCACACAGACCAGGGACACGGGCATAGGGCCAGCGTTCTCCAGCTGAAGATGGCTCAGAGTTCAGGGAGTTGGGAGTTGAGCCCAGCTCAGCCTCATCAACATGGAGATGCACACACACACACACACACACACACACATCCACTTTTGGGATTTTACCCATCATGGCTTGCGTGAAACACAGAGAGAGAGAGAATCTCGACGTTGTCGGGATCCAAACTCAGACACTCATAAAGATATGGTCGGAATTTCCTACTTCTAAAGCAGCTCAGGGAATCTGGAAACAACCCCAGACACCTGTGAACAGACGACTGGTTAATCCAACTATGGTATATCTATACAATGGAATACTATGCAGCAGCGAGGAAAAATGAAGTTGTGAAATTTGCTTATGAATGGATGGACCTGGAGAATATGGTGCGGAATAAAATGGGTCAGGAGGAGAGAGACAGACATAGAATGATCGCACTCATTGGTGGAATATAAAAAAACATAGTAATGGAGCTGGAGCGATAGCACAGTGGGTAGGGTGTTTGCCTTACACGCCACCAACACGGCTGACCCGAGTTCGATTCCTCGGCCCCGCTCAGAGAGCCCAGCAAGCTACTGAGAGTATCTCGCCTGCACGGCAAAGCCTGGCAAGCTCTCCATGACGTATTCGATATGCCAAACACAGTAACAACAAGTCTCATGATGGAGACGTTACTGGGCCCACTCAAGCAAATCGATGAACAACGGGAAGACAGTGAGAATGACAGTGACAGTAATAGGGGCTGGAGCGATATCACAGTGGGTAGGGCATTTGCCTTGCACACGGCCGACCCGAGTTCGATTCCCAGCATCCCATAGGGTCCCCCGAGCACTTCCAGGAGTAATTACTGAGTAATTACTGTGCAATGCTGAATGTGACCCAAAAAGCACACACAGACACACACACACACAAAAACATAGCAATAGACTAATACCCAAGGACAGTAGAAATGAGAGTAAGGAAGACAGACCCACGGTTGAAAGCTGGTGACAGTATGAGCGGGTCAGAGGGCAGCTGGGATAGAGAAGGGATCACTAGGACAACGATAGATGGAAATGATCTCTCTGGACAAGAACTGAGTGCTGAAAGGAGGTAGCACTGCACTGTAGTGCTGTTGTCCCGTTGTTCATCGATTTGCTCGAGCGGGCACCAGTCACGTCTCCATGGTGAGACTTGTTATTAATGTGTTTGGCATCTCTAATACGCCACGGTGAGCTTGCCAGGATCTGCCGTGCGGGGCTGAAAGGGGGGAATGGGATATTTCTGATAACCTTTCAGCACCTGTATTGCAAACCACAATACAGAGAGAGAGAGAGAGAGAGAGAGAGAGAGAGAGAGAGAGAGAGAGAGAGAAGGAAAGTGTCTACCATAGATGCAGGCTAGAAATGGGGGATGGAAGGAGGGAAACTGAGGTCACTGGTGGTGGGAAATGTGCACAGGTGAAGGGACACGTGTTGGAACATTGTGTGACTGACACCCAATCCTAAACAACTTTGGAAATGTGTCTCTCATGGTGATTCAATAAAAATAAATCAGTAAATAAGAATAAAGAACACACCTTTTGGAAAACAGTATGGACGATTCTCAAAAAATTAGAAATTGAGCTCCCATTTGACGCAGCAATACCACTCCTGGGAATATATCCCAGAGAGGCAAAAAAAGTATAGTCGAAGTGACATCTGCACTGGTTTGTTCACTGCAGCGCTCTTTACAATAGCCAGAATCTGGAAAAAACTTGAGTGCCCAAGAACAGATGACTGGTTAAAGAAACTTTGGTATATCTACACAATGGAGTATTATGTAGCTGTTAAAAAGATGAAGTCATGAAATTTACATACAAGTGGTTCTACATGGAAAGTATCATGTTAAGCGAAATGAGTCAGAAAGAGAGGGATAGACATAGAAATATTGCATTCATCTGGGGAACATAAAGTAACAAAATAGGAGATTAATACACAAGAATAGCCAAGATCAGTACCAGGAGGATTACTCCATGGCTTAGAGGCCAGCCGGGCATTCTAGGGGAAAGGGCAGCTCAGATAGAGAAGGGAGCACCAAATAAAGGGTATTTGGAGGATCCTCCCAGGAGGGGAGATGCATGTTGAAAGTAGCCTATGGACTGAATATGATTGCCACTCAATGCCTCTTTTGCAGACCACAGCACCCAAAAGGAGAGAGAGAACAAAAAGAAATGCCCTGCCACAGAGGCAGGGGGGATGGGGGGATGAGGGTGGGAGGGATACTGGGATCCATGGAGGTGGGAAATGGGCACTGGTGGAGGGATGGGTATTTGATCATTGTATAATTGAAACCCAAGCACAAAAATGTGTAAGTCTACAACTGTACCTCCATGGTGTCTCACTAATAAAAAAATTTTAAAAATTAAAATAAAACAGCCAAGAGACAATGGGGGCGCAGCCAACATTGCTGGTGGACCCAGTCTGACCCGAGGACCAGGACCAATAAACCTGCCCCATCCTTAGGGGTTCATCCCCCCACCCAGAGGACATGAGCTGCCCCTTTGTCTCTGCAAATAGGTTTGTTCTCTCTATTCTTAGATTTATTGAGATTCTATTCTTCTGAGAAGAATAGCGGGAGAATGGGGAAGAGGGAGAAAAAGCAGTGGAGCCCTCCCCTTGCCTGTGATTCCTGCACCCCTCTGCCAACTCCCCCTTCCTCCCAAGTCCTCACTCCTTTCAGGGTTCTAGTGTCAGCCCCTCCCCTTCCCGAAGCTCCCTTCCCCCAGGTCTCCAATCCCCAAACATGTCACTCTGCCAAATCCTAAAGCATCTCTCTCTCTCTCTCTCTCTTTGCATTTAGGGTCCCATCCGGAGATGCACAGGGGTTCCTCCAGACTCTGCACTCAGGAATCACTCCTGGCAGTGCTCGGGGGACCCTATGAGATGCTGGGAATGGAACCCGGGTCGGCCATGTGCAAGGCTGATGCCCTCCCCGCTGTGCTATTGCTCCAGCCCCTATGGGCATCTCTTAATTAATCTTCAATTTCCAATTCTGCAGGTTCGCCAGCAGGGCTCTGTCTCGATGTGCAGGTGCGCTCAAGTCTTTTTTGTGTTGACTGTCACCCCCCAAATCCAGCCCCAACAGAGACCTCGGGTCACGGGAATACACTGAAGATGCACCCGGCATGACTGGAATGGGCCAATGAGGAGAACGTGAGATTGATTTGGTTTGGGGGGGTCGGGCTTAGAGACGCATCTTTGCCAAGATCTGATGGTGCCCCGGCCATGCCTGATAGGTGTCTGTGTGTCAGAGGCACCCCAGGAGAAGGTCATTTAGAGTAGGTGCTGGCCGCTATCTGACTTAAAGCACCTCGGCAGGGAAGTCTTAAGGCTCTAAGTATGGCACCAGGAGGGCTGAGGGCTTGCAGGGTTCCTGCATGTACTGCACCGTGAGTGACTCTCTGTGAGATGCAAACGGGTTCCTGCAGCCAACAAAAGGCCCATCTTCCCCAGAGCTAGGGTCCCTACTCTGTGTGAGAGGTCATCAAGTTTTGTCACTGCTTTTTATTTTTATTTATTTATTTTGGCTTTTTTGGGTCCCACCCGGTGATGCTCAGGGCTGACTCCTGGCTCTGCACTCAGGAATCACTCCTGGCAGTGCTTGAGGGACCCTATGGGGATGTCGGGGATTGAACCCGGGTCGGCCGCGTGCCAGGCAAATGCCCTCCCCGCTGTACTATCACTCCGGCCCATCAATGGCATAATCTTCGCGTTGCCCAAGCTCCCAGGAATGCCCCCAACTGGTGTCTGTGGGAGGAGCCTAAGCACCTCCTCCTCCTCCTCCAGGCAGACTGTCCTGCGTTCTACCCAGAAAATTTTTTTAATGTACTCATTATCACTTTATTTTCCCATTCTCCTTTTCTCAGTGTTGTTCACAAGTAATGTTTCCCTACATACCTATTAAGTCTATTATTTTTTTAAAATTTTTATTAGTGAAACACCATGAGGTACAGTTGTAGACTTACAAATTTGGGCACTTGGGTTTCAATTATACAATGATCAAGTACCCATCCCTCCACCGGTGCCCATTTTCCACCACCGCGGATCCCGGTGTCCCTCCCACCCCCCATCACCCCCCATCCCACCCTGCCTCTGTGGCAGGGCATTCCCTTTTGTTTTCTCTCTCTTTTTGACTACCCAGAAAATTTCTGGCCCCCAGGATAGTCCAAAATATTCTAAAAAAATTGTGAATAAAGACAGGCAACAGTCTTGAAATCAGGGGACTAACAGGAGGGGACAAGTGGTACCCAGGAAGCCAAGAAGGCTGGCTAGGGGACAGGGTCCGGGAAAGGTCGAGAGCATGCTGTGTGATCTTGGCCTTTACTGAGCCAGACAAATTTGGAATAAACAGTCCATGGCAAGAGAAAAGAAGCTCTGATCAGGCAGACATGGAACGGGCGTGGGGGTACCCCCACTGTGAATCTGACTGCGGCAGCACTCTGCTTTGGGAGACTGAACTCTAGGAGGAAGGATGACGGGTGTAAGGGCTCCTAATACCTCCCAATAGAGTGCTGGTGCCTGAGTACTTCTGCCTGCAGAGAGCAGACGGAGGCCAGACCGCAGCAGGGGTGGAGTGCAGGGGGCGGGTGGGAGGATGTGTGGCAAGGATCCCGCAGAAAGAGCAGAGCTTTGTGGTCCCCAACGCATCTACCAGTCCGCTTTGGACCAAAGATGCTCCGGCTCAATGCAGGTCTCTCCTTTTGATGGGGATCGCCCCCCTCTCCCCGGAAACCCCAGTGACCTGGAATGATATTAAGCAGGTAAGGCATTTCACATGGAGGCCGGCGAGAATTCTGGGCCCCAGACACAGTCCTTTGAAGGCGCACCGCATGTCACCCAGGAAAGGGGGACGTGGCCCACTTTCTGCCGGAACGTTTTTCATCAGAGGAAATCGGGTGAAAAGGAACATCGGGCCCGAATATGATCAAAGAAGCCAGCGATGCCGAGAGGGCAGAAGAGGAGGGGGGTGGGTGGTGAGAACATGAAATCCTCCTCTTAGGGGTCCGGGAAGGGTGTGCTTCTTCCTGATGGGATTCCAACCTCAGCTGTCCTTTGCCCTCCCCCGAGGTCCACCCCCTGAGATCCTGGAGGCCTACCTGGCTGAGGCATTCGGAAAATCCAGCCTCCTCTGTCCCCTGCATTCATTTTCTTTCTTTCCTTTCTTATTTTCTTTTCTTTCACTTCTCCCTCCCTCCTTCCTTCCTTCCTTCCTTCCTTCCTTCCTTCCTTCCTTCCTCCTTTCTTCCTTTCTTTCTGTGAACCCTAAGCACTGCTAGTTGTATCCCCAAAATAAAACAATAAAGAATAGTGTCTAATTGCACTCATTTGTGAAATATATAGTAACAGAATGGGAGACTAACACCCAAGGATAGTAGAGATAAGGGCCAGGAGGATCGCTCCATGGCTTGGAAGTCGACCTCACATACTGGAGGAAACGGCATCTGGGATAGAGAAGGGACCATTAAGTGAAGGATGCTTGGAGGGCTTGCTCGGGATGAAGGATGCGTACTGAAAGTAGACTATGGACCAAACGTGATGGCCACTTAGTGCCTATATTGCAAACCATACACCCAAAAGGGGAGAGAGAGAGAGAGAGAGAGAGAGAGAGAGAGAGAGAGAGAGAGAGAGAGAGAGAGAGAGAATGTGTCTGCCACAGAGGCAGGGGGAGGGATGGGATGGGGGTGGTGGGAAGGATACTGGGAACATTGGTGGTGGAGAATGTGCACTGGTGGAGGGATGGGTGCTTGATCATTATATGACTGAAATGTAATCACGAAAGTTTGTAAGTTGGAAAAAATGTTAAAAAAAAAAAAGAATAGTGGGGCTGGAGTGATAGCACAGTGGATAGGGCGTTTGCCTTGCACAGGGCCAACCCGGGTTTGATTCCCAGCATACTCGAAGTATGTGTAAGATGTGTAGTTTGAAGTATTGTGTGGCCGCATTTGTGGCCACATGGTCCAAGAATAGGTTCACTCGTGGGTGAGGCTTGGCCTGAGAGTGTGGAGAGCTGCCATGAGCATGGCGGCAGCTGGGTTTTGGTCCCTTGGAGTGGGGAGGGGTCTCATCCACCCCACTCCGAGGCACCCTGAGTGAAACAGGAGCTGTGTTTCAATAAACCTTTATTAACAACAGGCCGTAGAGCCTTATGAATATCTCCATCAGAGCACCCAAGCAGAGGCTAAAGTCTCACACCTGAAGGGGAAAACCTTGTGGCAGATGACCTTCAAGGTCATCGCTGGCATTTCCAAAGCCAAGGACACACGCCCATTAGATCCTGGCCAGGCACGCCAGAGGATGGCACCAAGGACACTGGCCTTGTATTCTCTGATCTATTAGGAGAAATATTCTCTATCCGAAACACAGTGAGGGTCATTACTGGGATTATCAGAGTCACAATTTTTCTCTCTTCTTTTTTTCCACTTGGGATTTTCATCTACGATATGGCTAAAATCAGTAAAAGACGGAAAAGCCCGTCCATGTAAATGAAAACATTCAGGAAGAACATAAAACCAGAACAGATATTTAAAGTAGCAACAACACCTGGTAACAAGCTGTCTGCCTGAAGTTCCTTCCTCTCTTTGTTTTTTTTGGGGGGGCCACCTCCAGCGATGCTCAGAGGTTACTCCTGGCTCTGCACTCAGGAATCACTCCCGGTGGTGCTCGGGGGACCCTATGGGGTGCTGGAGCTCAAACCCAGGTCAGCCACGTGCATGGCAAGTGCCCTTCCTGCCGTGCTATCACTCCAATCCTGTCTGCCTAAAGTCTTGAAACCATGCATTGTTCAAGACTCCTGGTTAGAGTAGAGGTGGGGAGAACTTCAAGAAGGGGTTGGGAGCATCAGAGACAAAACCTGGCATGCACACAACCCAGGTTCAAGTCTTGGCATCGGGGGGCATAAGCAACAACATGCCCTTGCCTCAACTGACCATCCCAGCCAGCTGAGAAGCAATGGAGGATCACTGGGGCACTGGGGACCCCCTCCCCCCACACACACGTTCTTCCTTGGAGGAAGGCAAGAACTGTGAAGGTCTTTGTATCTCTTCGGAACTCACCCAGTGATATCTTTTTTTTCTTCTTCTTTTTTAAAATTTTTCTTTTTGGGCATTGCACAGCGTTAGCCATCCCTGAGACGGTTGACCTTGCTTTTTTTTTTTTTTGCTTTTTGGGTCACACCCGGCGATGCTCAGGGGTTTCTCCTGGCTCATGCACTCAGGGATTGCTCCTGGCGGTGCTCGGGGGACCAGATGGGATGCTGGGAATCGAACCTGTGTCGGCCATGTTGGCTGTGTGCAAGGCAAACGCCTTACCTGCTGTGCTATCGCTCCAGCCCCTGGTTGACCTTGCTTTTACCAGATGAAGCTGTTAATGTTTGACCTTCAGATCATGAGCCAGGCAGGGTGCCACCACTCACTCAAAAGATCCCTCTACCCTCTGGAGGGATGACTACTCGATCATTGTATAACTGAAACCCAAGCACAGAAATTTGTAAGTCTACAACTGTACCTCATGGTGTTTCAATAATAAAAATTTAAAAAGAAAAAAAGATCCCTCTACCACCACTCACTCAAAAGACCCATCAGAACCCATGCAGAAGCCAAATTCTGCTTTCGTCCTCATGTGTACGTTCATCGGAGGTGTTTGGTTCCTAAGGGCTGTTCTCAGAAAGTCACTGTGTCTGACCGAGAAGACACCAGCCAGGAGTCTACCAGCTTCCTGGGACGGATAAGACACACACTACTTATTTGCATACTGTTTTGATTTCTCTTATCAAGCGGAAGCACATTTTTTGGTGTGTTCCTTCAACTTTTGTCTTCTCACCGCTGCTGAATACCTCTCAGGAGGGGTTAGTGCACTTGTGTTTTGCCTGAATTTGTGAACACTGTGAATTTGCAGCGAGAACCACCTTTGTCAAGGCCTGTTATGGGTGACAATTATCATCCATCCACAGGGGTCTGACGGAAATGAACAAGCTATTATCTTCGCACTGCAAACTGAAGCCTCTCGCTACTGCCAAGTTGTTAGATTTTAGCCTCGACTTAAGGAAACCATCCATGTGACCCCTGCTGCCTGTGTTGTAAATAGTTTTATTGAAATACAGCTCAACTCATTCCCTTCCTCTACTGCCTGCTCTTGTAAATAAAGTTTTATTGAAACACAGCTCCCCTCATATTCCTTCCTCTACTGCACACCCCAATGCCTGTTGTTGCAAATAAAGTTTTATCGAAACACAGATTTGCCCCTTCCCTTCCTGTACTGCACACCCACAGCCTGTTGTAAATAAAGTTTTATTGAAATACAGCTCAACTCATTCTCTTCCTCTACTGCACATCCCCCTTCCTGCTCTTGTAAATAAAGTTTTATGAAAACACAGCTCCCCTCATATCCCTTCTTGTACTGCACACCCCAATGCCTGTTGTTGTAAATAAAGTTTTATTGAAACGCAGGGAATGGGAGCATTCCCTTCCTGTACTGCACACCCCACAGCCTGTTGTTGCAAATAAAGTTTTATTGAAACACAGATTTGCCCCTTCCTTTCCTGTACTGCACACCCCAATGCCTGTTGTTCTAAATAAAGTTTTATTGAAACATAGATTCCTTCATTCCCTTCCTCTACTGTGTACCCTATGCCTGTTGCTATAAATAAAGTTTTATTGAAATGCAGGGAATGGGGGCATTCCCTTCCTCTACTGCACACACCACTGCCTGTTGTTGTAAATAAAGTTTTATTGAAACTCAGCTCCACCCATTTTCTTCTTCTACTGCACACAGATGCTCTGGCATTTCAAGAGCAGCAGTGGAGTCATTGCAGGGCCTGATTTCCTGCTAATATCTTTTTTTTATTGATTTTTTTTATTAATGAAACACCATGAGGTACAGT
This sequence comes from Sorex fumeus, assembly GCF_029834395.1. Taxonomy (NCBI): domain Eukaryota; kingdom Metazoa; phylum Chordata; class Mammalia; order Eulipotyphla; family Soricidae; genus Sorex; species Sorex fumeus. The sequence goes on along the minus strand of NW_026606412.1, from coordinate 68,469 downwards.
TGTAGACTTACGCATTTTTGTGCTTGGGTTTGATTATACAATGATCAGATACCCATCCCTCCACCAGTGCCCATTTTCCACCACCATGGATAATATCCCCCCCACCCCCATCCCCCCATCCCCCTGCCTCTGTGGCAGGGCAATCCCCTGTGTTCTCTCTCTCCTTTTGGGTGTTGTGGTCTGCAAAAGAGGCTTTGAGTGGCAAACATGTTCAGTCCATAGTCTACTTTTGACATGCATCGCCCCTCCTGGGAGGATCCTCCAAATACCCTTTATTTGGTGCTCCCTTCTCTAGCTGAGCTGCCCTTTCCTCTAGAATGCCCGGCTGGCCACTAAGCTATGGAGTAATCCTCCTGGTGCTGATCTCAGCTATTCTTGGGTATTAATCTCATATTTTGTTACTTTATATCCCCCAGATGAATGCAATCTTTCTATGTCTATCCCTCTCTTTCTGATTCATTTCGCTTAGCATGATACTTTCCATGTTGTGCCACTTGTAGGTAAATTTCATGACTTCATCTTTTCTAAGAGCTACATAGTACTCCATTGTGTAGATGTACCAAAGTTTCTTTAACCAGTCGTCTGTTCTTGGGCACTCAGGTTCCTGCTAATATCTTTGCTAGTCTATCTCCTACATAAAGGTAAAGGTAAAGGCCCTCCCATTGATCGTCGATTTGCTCGAGCGGGCCCAGTAACGTCTCCATTGGAGACTTTGTTGTTACTGTGTCTGGCATATCCAATACTCTCGGTAGCTTGCCGGGCTCTCTGAGAGGGGCGGAGGAATCGAACTCGGGTCGGCCATGTTGGCTGCGTGCAAGGCAAACGCCCTACCGCTGTGCTATCGCTCCAGCCCTCATCTAGTTCTAAATCTGTTTCCAACCACGGACATTGGGGGATGGTTTTGAGGTTTAGATGTAAAGGTCTACAAGAGAATCCCCAAACTTCAGAGATGAGTAGAAAGCATGGGAGGATAGAATAATCTAGAAAAGAGTCTCTCTACCTTTCCCCATTCATGCCTCCCCTCTTCCGAGCATTTTTCTTTCCTATGTCCCCCACACCACCCCATCTTTTGCTGTGTTCCTAGCGTTACCCATGCCGATTTATGTGACTTTTTCACCAGAGGGCCTTCTGGAATATCCCAGAGGCCCACAGGGGTGCAGGTTAGCACCTTGGAGTGGAGGAGAGATGACTGTCACAGAATTGGGGACTCTCTGGAGCTGGAGCAATAGCACAGCGGGGAGGGCGTTTGCCTTGCATGCGGCCGATCCAGGTTCGATTCCCAGCATCCCATACGGCCCCCTGAACACTGCCAGGGGTAATTCCTGAGTGCATGAGCTAGGAGTAACCCCTGTGCATTGCCGGGCATGACCCAAAAAAGCAAAAAAAAAAAAAAAGAATTGGTAATCTCTGAGTTTGGGCAACCATTCCCGCACGGCGTGGGGCCCGCCACCAACGGCCTTCACTTTGCTGCGTGTCGTCGTAGGAACCCTTGTCTGTGTCTCCAGGGGTGCTGGGGCAAAACAGGAATTCCCTTAATGACGTCATTTGGCTGGGTGACCCAATAAATAAGTTTGTGAAGTTCTTCCAGGAATGCCAAGCATGGGGCCAGCTCCAGGAGAAGGGCTTGGAAACCCCATCAACAGGGACACAGGGTAGACGAGCAAGGCCCTGTGAGAAGACGCTAGGAGCCGGGCCTTGTCAGAGCGTTTTGCTTCTGCACCCCCCAAGTCCCTAATTGCCCACCCCCCCACTCCCCGGCTTTTTCCCCCGACTCCAGAACCTCCTCACTCCTGGGATTCCTTAAGAGGTTGCTATGATCCTAGCTGCCTTTTTGGCTCCCTGGGCCCGGGGGCCCCTGGGTATTCCAAGACACAGCTTTATTACAGACAGCTTGCATGGGCCCGCAAGAGCTACCAAGTTAATATTTACTGGGTACTTCCCAGGAGGGCAAGCATCAAAGGAAATACTTAATAAAACTCATCTTCATGCTTCTCAGAGAGCCCGGCAAGCTACCGAGAGTATTCGATATGCCAGACACAGTAACAACAAAGTCTCCAATGGAGACGTTACTGGGCCCGCTTGAGCAAATTGACGATCAACGGGAGGGCCTTTCATGCTTCCCAACAGCCCGGGTGAACTGGGAAGGGAAAAAGGGACTAAACAGATGACTGGATAAAGAAATTCGGGGACAAAAAGGAACACTCTTTCACTGTTGGTGGGAATGCCCACTAGTCCGGCATTTCTGGAAAATAATATGGACAGTCCTTCAAAAACTAGAAATTGAGTTTCCATATGACCCTCCAATACGACTTCTGGGAATATATCCCGAGGAAGCAAAAAAGCACAGCAGAAAAGACATCTGTAACTATATGTTCATTGCAACACTGTTCACAATAGCCCAAATCTGGAAACAACCCAAGTGCCCGAGAACAGATGACGGGTTAAAGAAACTTTGGTACATCTATGCAATGGAATACTATGCAGCTGTTAGGAGAGATGAAGTCATGAGCTTTGCTTGTAAATGGATAGACATGGAGAGCATCATGCTGAGTGAAATGAGTCTGAGAGAGAGGGACAGACAGAGAAGGACTGCACTCATTCGTGGAGTGAAAAACAACATAACATGAGGCTGACACCTAAGGACAGTAGATACACGGGACAGGAAGATTGCTCCATAGCTGGAAGCCTGTCTCATGAGCAAAGGGGAGAAGGCAGCTGGAAGAGAGAAGGGATCACTAAGAAAAAGATGGCTGGAGGAATCGGTCGGGATGGGAGATATGTGCAGAAAGTAGATAAAGGACCAAACATGATAACTCCCAGGGTCTGTATTGCAAACCATAATGCCCCAAAGTAGAGAGATTATAGGGAATCATGTCTGCCATGGATGCAGGGGGAGGGTGGGAAAGGGGGATATACCGGGGATATTGGTGGTGGGGAATGCACTGGTGGAGGGATGGGGTTCGATCATTGTGTGATTATACCCCAAACATGAAAGCTTATCACTATCTCATGGTGATTCAATAAAATTAATATGAAAAAAAGAAATTCTGGGACATCTACACAATGGGCTATTACGCCGCCACTGGGAAAAATGAAGTCATGGAATTTGCTTATACATGAATGGGCAAGGAGAGCATCACGCTGAGTGAAATGAGTCCGAGGGAGAGGGACAAACATAGAATGAGCACAATTATTTGTGGGATATTTAAACACACACACACACAATGTGAGACTAATACTAATACTGTAAAAACAGCGGTGAGGAGGAATAGCCCACGGTTGAAGCCTGCCCAAAAGTGGTGGTGTGGGGTGGGAGGGCAGTTAGGATAGAGACAGGACCACCACAACAAGTCACTGTCACTGTCACTGTCCTCCGTTGTTCATCGATTTGCTCGAGCAGGCCCAGTAACGTCTCCATCGTGAGACTGTTGTTACTGTGTTTGGCATCTCGAATACGTCACGGGGAGCTTGCCAGGTTTTGCCATATGGGCAGGATACTCTCAGTAGCTTGCCGGGCTCTCCGAGAGGGGCAGAGGAATCAAACTCGGGTCGGCCAGGTTGGCTGCGTGCAAGGCAAACGCCCTACCCACTGTGCTATCGCTACCACAACAAGGATAATTGGAAATGATCACTCTGGACAAGAACCGAGTGCTGGAAGGAGGAAAGGGACAAACATTTCAGTACTTATAGCATTGTAGCACTGTCCTCCCGTTGTTCATCGATTTGCTCAAGCGGGCACCAGTAACGTTTCCATTAGGAGACTTTGTTGCTACTGTATTTGGCATATCGAATACGCCACTGGGAGCTTGCCAGGCTCTGCCGTGTGGGCGAAATACTCTCGGTAGCTTGCCGGGTTCTCCGAGAGAGACGGAGGAATTGAACCCGGGTCGGTTATGTGCAAGGCAAATGCCCTACCCGTTGTGTTATCGCTCCAGCCAAGAACCTGTAGTACAAACCATAATACCAAAAGGAGAGCAAGAGCAGAGAGAGAGTGAGAGCGATCGAGCGAGAGAGAGAGAGAGAGAGAGAGAGAGATGCCTACCATAGAGGCAGGCTGGAAGGTGGGTAATGGGCGGGAAACTGGGGACACTGGTGGCGGGAAACATGCACTGGTGAAGGGAACCAGTGTAGGAACATTGTATGACTGAAAACCAGTCATGAACAACTTTTAACTGTAGATCTCAGGATGACTCAACTTAAAATGAAAAGATAAAGAAGGGCAGGAGATAAAGTCCAATAGGAAGGGCATTTGCCTTGCATGTGGCTGACCTGGGTTCGATCCCTGGCATCCCATACGATCACCCCAAGCTCTGCCAGGAGTGATCCCTGAGCACAGAGCCAGGAGTCAGCCCTGAGCATCACTGGCTCTGTCCCTAACACCTAAAAAAAATCAAAACTAATGGAGATAAGGAAACTGTGGTTGAGAGAGAAGAAGCACTTTATCAGGCTGGTGCTCAGGAACTGTCAGCAAGTAGCAGAACCAAAGTTCAGGTGGGCAGGACTTTTCGAGGGCAAAACATCAGCTAGGAGGTCTCTCTCCCGCTCAAACCCATAGAACAGACCATCCCTCTTGGGGGGAATTGATGACCTTAGTGAATTTGGTCCAGACTGTTGTGCAGGTTTATGTAGGGAGGGCACTGCATTATGGAGAATGAAGTTCCACCTCATCCGCCTTCCACCAGTGTCTTCCTGCCTTCACAGGTTCTGCTGGGCTAACTCGAAGCAGAAGAGGCAGCCTGTCCCCTAAAAAGGCTGGAGACCCATTCCAGGGGTTTCTGACACCATCCAGATCCCGACCAATCGTGGAATCTGGCATCAGACCCCCTAGCACAGTCTTGGGCCTGGCACACAATGTCTCGGTGTTCACATCTGAGCGATGGAGGATGAGTTTCTACTTCACGACACTGCTGATGGATTGTAGTGGATTGAGATGAATCCACAAAAACGACCTCAGACACAACCTGGAGAGCCGGAGCTACCTAGGAATGAATATTAGCAGGGTTGAGGATGCCAAGAAGGAAGTCAGAGCCTCACAGAAGGCCCTATGGAATGCACTCTAACCACTGGGCCATATGGCCTTGTGCCTACCACATCGGATGAATTATACCCCATAAAACAGGGGCGCCTCCTGCTTTTCTGAAGGATCTTCAGAGATTTCTTTTTCAGTTGTGTTTAGTTGGGGAGCCACCATTGCTCTGGCCCCCAAGGATCTTCAGAGAGAGTTCTAGAATGAAGTTTGCTGCAAGGAAACTATTAGCATCTGTATCAAGGGAGGCCTGTGACTGAAGGGAACAGTGCAGCAAGTTCTGGCAACACATTTGTGTCTTGATAGAAATCTGGTCTCTTGGGAATGGAGCAATAGCACAGCGGGGAGGGCGTTTGCCTTGCGCGTGGCCGACCTGGGTTCAATCCCCAACATCCCATAGGGTCCCCCCAGCACCGCCAGGAGTCATTCCTGAGTGCAGAGCCTGGAGTAACCCCTAAGCATCTCGGGGTGTGACTCCCCCAAATAAAGAAATCTGGCCTCTTGACTCCGAGCACCCCTGTCTGGAGGTGGAAGGGATGTAACTTCTGGTCTCCCTGAGTGAGCTGTCAAGTGGGAGAAAGAATGAATGGGAAGAGCTCTGAAGGTCCTTGAATCTGACTGCCAGTGACTCTGAGTTCTGCTCAAGCGTCACACTCAAATGTTAAGGGTTAGGGCCTGAGTGACAGGGCAGCAGGGAGGGCATCTGCCTTGCACACAGATAGATGATCCAAGTTCGATCCCTGGCACCCCACTGGGTCCCTCAAGTCCACAAGGAGTGATCCCTGAGATGCTGGAGCGATAGCACAGCAGGGAGGGTGTTTGCCTTGCATGTGGCCGACCCGGGTTTGATCCTCGGCATCCCATATGGTCCCCTGAGCACTTCCAGGAGTGATTCCTTGTTGCAGAGGCAGGAGGAAGCGCTGAGCATCGCCAAGTGTGACCCAGAAAGCCAAAAAATATTAAAATAAAATAAAAAGGAGTTATCCCTGAGTGCAGATCCAGAGGTAAGTCCTGAACACCGCCAGATGAGATGTGGCCCCCAAATCAACAACAACCACCAAAAAATTAATGTTAAGGTGCTGAAAGTAGACTATAGACCAAACATGATGGCCACTCAATGCCTCTTCTGAAAACCACAACACCCAAAAGGAGAGAGAGAGAACAAAAGGGAATACCCTGCCACAGAGGCAGGGTGGGATGGGGGGGTGGGGGGTGGGAAGGAGACTGGGACCCGTGGTGGTGGAAAATGGGCACTGGTGGAGGGATGGGTGTTTGATCATTGTATAATTGAAACCCAAGCATAAAAATTTGCAAATCTACAACTGTACCTCATGGTGTCTCACTAATAAAAATTTAAAAAAATTAATGTTAAGGATTAATTACCAAATCAAAGATTCCTTGAAAGCAAGCATGTCTGATTAATTTCCGAGCTCCTTAGTGGCTTATAAAAAAAAAAGCAGACCGGCTGTGTTCAAAGAGAGGATCAATATCTCAGTGAATGAATGAGCCAATGACTCTGAAATCAATGGTAGGTCAATAAGACTCAGAAAATACTTCTCTTCACTTGGAAAAATTCCCCCACAGAAGCAATCCATGTAGGGGGCCGGAGCGATAGTACAGCAGGGAGGGCGTTGGCCTTTCACGTGGCCGATCCAGGTTCGATCCTCGGCATCCCATAGGGTCCCCCAAGCACCGCCAGGAGTGATTTTTGAGTGCAGAGCTGAGCATCGCTGGGTGGGATCCAAAAAGAAAAAAAATGCAACACATGTAGGTATATGCAAAGAAGTCCAAGTGTAGGGGTCTGACTCTTAGCTTTCTCTAAACTCTCTCTAGAGTTACACATTGGTTGCTTGTTACCTTCACGGTAATAAGGCCACCAACAATTGGGTGCCACGGCTACCTCTGCCAAGCTGAGCAGCACGGAAGCTTGGGGGTGGGTCACCATGTAACCCCAGGAACCATGTGCACAAGCTCAGCCTCAAAGGGGATTGAGGGGTTTGGAGAGTAAGCACACTTGATGCCAACAATGAGAGTTTGAAGAGGTCTCAGCAAACGGAAGCCAAGCCAACAGCTGATACTTTTAAAAGTTGGAACCTGGGGCCCGATTGGGGGGTCCAGGCAGGACCAGGGAGGGGCAGAATCTCAAAGCCGGCAACCCTCAGAAATCAGAGCTGGGGGCTGCCCAGGTCACCCACCAGTCCAAGGAATCAGGAAAGTCTTGATCTGACTTGTATTCTGTTTTCCTTTTCTTTTTATTTTTTCCAGCAGAGCCGGGAACTGAACCTGGGGCGTCAGGCAAGGCAAACTATTGCAACTACTGCTGGTGTGGCGCTGATTTTTTTTAATATAGGAGTATTGCTACTTATTCAGCCATTGATTAAGCTGATTGAATTGGGTATGAACTCAACATTACTTTTTTTTAAATTCAGAATGTTAATTTTATTTTATTATTATTATTATTAATATTTTTAATCCCCATGAGAAACAGTTACAAAGCTTCCCTGTTTGAGTTTCAGTCATAAAATAATTGATCCCCCATCCCTCCATCAATGCACATTCTCCATCACCAGGGTACCAGTATCCCCTCCCATCCCAACCCTCCTCCTGCCTCAATGGCAGACAGTCTCCCCCATACTCTCTTTTGTATTTCTTGTTATGAATAATAGCATAAGATATCCTGGAATTCTAAAATTTTAGATAATTAGGGTCTGGAGGGGCTGAAGTGATAGCACAGCGGGTAGGGTGTTTGCCTTGCACACAGCCGACCTGGGTTCGATTCCTCTGTCCCTCTCAGGGAGCCCGGCAAGCTACTGAGAGTATGCTGCCCGCATGGCAGAGCCTGGCAAGCTCCCCGTGGCATATTCGAGATGCCAAACACAGTAACAACAAGTCTCACAATGGATACGTGACTGGTGCCCACTCGAGCAAATCAATGAACAACGGGAGGACAGTGCTACAGCAGTACAGAATGCAAGCATTTTTGAAAAGGTATTTGCTGTGAAAGATATACTTCAATCTGGATGCATGCTGGACTGTTAGGCCATCATCTTTAAATATCGAGGCAGCATATAAAGATAACACATTAAAATTCTATTACACACCATTAAATTCTTTTACCGACGCGAAAGAGCTCAATAGAGCTCATGTAGTAAATTAGCCAAAGTACAATCTTGACATTGGAAAGCCCCAAACAGCTGCTCGTCTGAAGTGAAGTTGAAGGAAAACTTGATCTGACTTGGAATAAACTATTTACTTCTAAACGGGAAATACCTTCACTCGTGCCTGAAACTCCCACATCAATTTTCATTAGTTTTTTTTTTTTTTTGCCTTGCCTTCTGCATAAGTTTGCCAAAGAGCCCCCTCCTCGTGTACTTTCCTGGTTCTAAAGGGCAATTATCTTGCAAAATTTGAAATAAATCTCTTCAGCCAAGTCTGAATCATGAAGGAGGTTAAAATACATCATTTGACCCTCTGAGCAATAATAGAAGATTTCAGGAGGGGAAATCCAATTATCTGACGCACGGAAGAAACCGGAGCTCTTTGGGAAAAAAAAATAATTCAAAAATTTGAGGATGTGATTGAAAAATAAGCAAGGCAAAAGGTTTTTCAAAGTTTCAAATTGCCAAGTTGCCGGTGGAGGTATTGGTTTTCTGCAAGCTCCCGGTTTTGCTGATGGTATATTTATACAGCAACGAGAAGAAGAGAGATGGTTTACACATTCTCATTCAAGAGATGTCACGGGGCTACAAAAGACATTTTTTCCCCTCCTTTGCTTCTCATTCTCTCATTACCTAACAAATCGCGTTTCAAACAAAACATAGTAAATGCAAAATAGAAAAGTAAACCACAATCCCTGCAATTGGAATAAAAAGAGTATAAATAACCAAAGGAGAAAAATGAGAAGCTGGAGGTTTGCACAGAACCATTAATTCACTCTGCACAGACTGGAGACGCTTGGGATTATCCGCTAAGCCTTTAAATACACATTTTCTTAACAAGTAAGAAAGGAACTGGGCATATTCATGATTTGAAAATCACCTTCCCGTTCTTCTTTTGCCGATTAGGCCGCCTTGGGCCCAAACCAAAGTCCGCCTCCACCGCTGATCATTACAGTTAATGACAAATTGCCCATTAACTGTGATTTTTTCTGAACAGGGTCGGGATACGAAGATTTCATTTACCGGGGCTGGAGCGACAACAAAGCAAGGAGGCTACTGGTCTTGCATGTGACGAACCTAGGTTCGATCATCGGCATCCCATATGGTCCCCCGGGGGTGACTCCAAAAAGCCAAAAGATAAAAATTTCATTTACCTGCGTTTGTTGCCTAACACTGCCCCTGAGTCAAAGGAATTTTCTCTCTTCTGACACGAGGCTGCCATTCAGGTGCTCAGAACGGGCTGCCCTTTCTCATCCCTCTTAATTTTTTAATTGCTTTGCATTAGTTGATAGTGGGCTGGAGCGATAGCACAGCGGTAGGGCGTTTGCCTTGCACGCAACCAACACGGCCGACCCGAGTTCGATTCCTCCGCCCCTCTCAGAGAGCCCCGCAAGCTACCGAGAGTATCTCGCCGCACGGCAGAGCCTGGCAAGCTCCCCGTGACGTATTCGATATGCCAAACACAGTAACAACAAAGTCTCCAATGGAGATGTTACTGGGCCCGCTCGAGCAAATCGATGATCAACGGGAGGGTCTTTACTTTACTTTTAGTTGATAGTAGTAGAAACTTCCTTCGGGGTGGCTGGAGCACTAGCACAGCGGGTAGGGCGTTTGCCTTGTACGTGGCCGACCCGGGTTCTATTCCCAGCATCCCATAGGGTCCCCGAGCACCGCCAGGAGTAATTCCTGAGTGCATGAGCCAGAAATAACCCCTGAGCATTGCCGGGTGTGACCCAAAAAGAAGAAAGAAAGAAAGAAAGAAAGAAAGAAAGAAAGAAAGAAAGAAAGAAAGAAAGAAGAAAGAAAGAAAGAAAGAAACTTCCTTCAGGCCAGAGCGATAAAACAGCACTGGGGCGTTTGCCTTGCATGCAGCCAACCGGGTTCAATCCTCGGTATCCCACAGGGTCCCCCAAGCACCACCAGTAGTGATTCCTGAGTGCAGAGCCAGGATTCAGCCCTGAACATCACTGTGTGTGACCCCCAAAATCAAAGAAAGAAAGAAAGAAAGAAAGAAAGAAAGAAAGAAAGAGAAAGAAAGAGAGAGAGAGAAAGAAGGAAGGAAGGAAAAGAAAAGCAAGAAAGGAAAGAAAGAGAAAGAAAGAAAGAAAGAAAGAAAGAAAGAAAGAAAGAAAGAAAGAAAGAAAGAAAACTTCCTTGACAGCTCTATGAGGCAGAGGATTCAGCAATAAAATCCCTGCATGTCCCATCACCAAGACCCCCCTACTGGGTGGAGCTGGAAGAAGGGACAACACACAGCTTAGCTCCACCAGTCCCTGAACTCTTTGATGGCACCACTATGACATTCTGTTGGACGTGGTGAGTGACTCACGCTACTAGGGCCCTTCTGAGACTCTGATTTGTACAAGTGAGGCCACATCTAAAGTTCCCAGCAAGAAACTGGAGCGATAGCACAGCGGGTAGGGCATTTGATTTGCACGTGGCCGACCTGGGTTCGATCCCCAGCATCCCATAGGGTCCCCGAGCACCGCCGGGAGTAATTCCTGAGTGCAAGTCAGGAGTAACCCCTGTGCATCGCTGGGTGTGACCCAAAATTGTCGGTGCTAAGCCAGGACATTAGAATGAGGCTCTGGACGATGCCCTGCAAGCAGGAAGCAGAACCAAGGCCCTACTTTGACATTAAGTGCGTAAGCTAAGTTTGTCAGTCCGGATGATCTGGAGAAGTACAACATGCTCTCATATGCCTGCCTAGTCATACATTATCTTGGCAGTACAAGGCAGCAGTTTCCCTCTCTCTTACACATCCTTAACCTGGCTTGACCTCCAA
>NW_026606412.1:0-52500 GCF_029834395.1 Sorex fumeus | reverse complement strand
CACCATGAGGTACAGTTACAAACTTACGAACTTTCGTATTTCAGACATACAATAATCATTCACCCATTCCTCCACAAGTGCCCTTTACCCTCCAATGTTCCCAATATTCTTCCCACCACCTCATCCCATCACCCCCCCCCACCCCCGCCTCTGTGCAGGGCATTCCCTTTTGTTCTCTCTCCTTTGGGCTGTTGTGGTTTGCAATAGAGGTCTTGAGTGGCCATCGTGTTGGGTCTATATTCTACTTTCAGTACGCATCTTTCAACCCGAATGGGTCCTCCCAACATGCTTTACTTGGTGCTCCCTTCTCTATCTGAGCTGCCTTTACCCCCAGCATGTGAGGCCAGCTTCCAAGTCATGGAGCAATTATCTCTATTATCCCTGGGGAGTTAATCTCCGATTCTGTTACTTTATATTCCACAGCAGAGACAATGGACTGACTGATTGATGTTTCATTAAAAAAAAATCGGCAATATGGGAAATCAAATGCTAGCCTTGCATGCGGCCCACGCTGTCTCCATCACCCAGCACTTCAATGGGTCCCCTGAACACCCCCTGAGAGCAGCCGCTGAGCACTGGGCCAGGAGTAGTCCCCAAGCAACACCAGGTTTGAACCCAAACCTCATCCAATAAAACTTGGTCATTCTCCCACAGTAAATAAAATACCTTTCAAATTGTTTCCTCCTCAGGGACCACGCTGTGATGAGGAACCATCACGATCGTGATCACAACCATCCTGTTGTTTGTCGATTGCCTCGAGCAGGCCCCAGCAACGTCTCCTACTGGGCCCGCTCGAGCAAATCGACGATCAATTGCCCTGACCCTGAAAGAGCCCCCAATACGGCAGCGTTGGGAAGGACGAGTAAGGAGAGGCTGCGAAAATCTCAGGGCTGGGACGGATGTAGATGCTACTGGAGCCCGCTCAAGTAAATTGATGAACAGTGGGATGACAGAGACAGTGACAGAGATATATATGAAAGTTCACAAGGCTCAAACTTTAACAACATGTTAGTGATCTCTTATAGAAGGTCTTAATGGCCCCTGCAAAAACAGAACAATCTCCACACTCTTTCCTCTATGGATACTTTTCTGAGGCCTTTTCAGCGGTTTTTCATAACAAACAACACAAAATATATTATTTCGAGGCTGGAGTGTTAGCACAGTGGAGAGGGCATTTACCTTGCACACGGCCCAAACCGGGTTCGATTCCCAGCATCCCATATGGTCCCCTGAGCACCGCCAGGAGTAATTCCTGAGTGCATGAGCCAGGAGTAACCCCTGTGCATCACCGGGTGTGACTCAAAAAAAAAAAAAAACCTACTGATGTCTTTGATGTCTTTTATAAACATCTCTCATGGCTGTGGGAGGACATCAGGATGTTCCTCAGTTTGTTTGCTTATTTGTTCTTTTTTTTTTTTTTTTTTTTTTGCTTTATTGGGTCACATCTGGCAATACTCAGGGCTGACTCCTGGCTCTGCACTCAGGAATTACTCCTGGCAGTGCTCGGGGGACTTTATGGGATGCTGGGAATCGAACCCAGGTCGGCTGCGTGCAAGGCCAGCGCCCTCCCCGCTGTGCTATAGCTCCAGCCCCATTTGCTCTTTCATTTGCAGAACAGACAACACTGAGGGTCCCGGGACTGGAGTGATAGTACAGCAGGGAGGGCGTTTGCCTTGCACGCGGCCTAACCGGGTTCGATTCCCAGCATCCCATAGGGTCCCCCGAGCACCGCCAGGAGTGATTCCTGAGTGCAGAGCCAGGAGGAACCCCTGAGCATCACTAGGTGTCACCCAAAAAGCAAAAAAAAAAAAAAGACTGAGGGTCCCTCCAGGCCCCACGGCCCCACTGCAAGGCCCTGATGTCATGAGACACCAGGGGACCCTCGGTGGCCTGACTCGACGGGCACACACTATGCTGGGCTTGAACCCAGCACCTGCTCTGAGCACTGATGGGGTGACTCAAATCTCAAATCAGTGAATGAAGAACGAGCGTCTTGTGTGCCCGCAGCAGCTGCCTGCAAGGTGGCGTGTCCCCACGGCGGGCCGCTGGGGACACGGAGTGTGACGCGCGTACTCTGGAACCGGGGGCCCACAGGCACGAGAGAATCTCCGCGCGAGGAGAGGGATTTGCTTCCCATCAGTCTTAGTCATTCTAATTCCAGCTCCCAGCTGACAACGCCGTCTTCTTGCGGGTTAGCTTAGGACGCCCAAGACTCGCCCCCCGATGCTCATCCCGGGCGTTCCTTGAGCCTCCCAGCACCCCATAATCCCCCCTTGGGAGGGCACGGTACGCCCAAGATCCCCACCCTGGCAAAACAACTTCCGTCCTCCAAAACTTGAAGAAACAGCATCAGGTGTGAACTGGAAAATGATGAAAAGATCTTAGAAAATGAATTTGCGGGACTGGAAAAATAGCACAGCGGGGGAGGGCGTTTGTCTTGCATGTGGCCGACCTGGGTTCGATTCCCAGCATCCCATAGGGTCCCCCGAGCACTGCCAGGAGTAATTCCTGAGTGCGCGAGCCAGGAGGAACCCCTGTGCATTGCCGGGTGTGACCCAAAAAGAAAAAAGAAAAAAAGAAAATGAATTTGCTGGCTAGCTCTGCCTTGTGTGTCTCCACCAGCAGTTCGAGGGCACCCAGGGGACCCCCCCGGCATATCCTAAGGGGATCACTGGTGAAAACTGTAGAAATGGGGGGCTAGAGCGATAATACAGCAGGTGGGGCGTTTGCCTTACACACGTGGCCGACCCGGGTTCAATCCCCAGCATCCCATAGGGTCCCCTGAGCACCGCCAGGAGTGATTCCTAAATGCAGAGCCAGGAGGAACCCCTAAGTATTGCTGCGTGTGACCCAAAAAGCAAAAACAAAAAAAGAGAAAAAACAGTGTAATGGAGGGGGCACAGACTTGGGGGTCCACAGGTAGGACAGGGTTGGACGCAGAAGGGAGATAGTTGCAAAGGCCAAGACCCCCTTGGCTCACATGGTTTCAGGAAGGCCAGGATTTAAGGAGGGCTTCTCCTGCACCTCTCAACTTCAAGCTCAGGAAGGGCCACGGGGGAGCTGACCCCAGGGCCCTCCCAGGATGAGGTCAGCCCCTTGCCCTCTCATCCGGTCCAGCCCTGACCTTGAAGTGACCTTGCAAAGACAATCAGGTCACTTGCTGCTAATCTGAGAAGTCCTTTCTCCAAAATGTATCGGTCTGTCCTTCAGCGGTTGAGGCCAGGGGCCAGCCCTGGGCGCCAGGCAGAGAATGGACCCTCAGCATGTGGGTCTCTGTCGCTGGCAGGAGAGGGCTGGCCAGGTCTCTGGGCTACTATGAGATTGGAATGATTGCTTTGTCCCGAGTCTATCAATCAAATCGCCTGGATTCCTAACGCCAAGAGCACAGAGGAGACAGCAGCATTTCTCAAAATAGACTTTCAGCCCTGTTCCTCCTACCCCAAAAATCTGGAGCGATAGCACAGTGGGGAGGGCATTTGCCTTGCACGTGGCCGACCCAGGTTCGATTCCTCCTTCCCTCTTGGAGAGCCCGGCCAGCTACCGAGGGTATCCCATCCACACGGCAGAGCCTGGCAAGTTCCCTGTGGTGTATTCATATACCAAACACAGTAACAAGTCTCACCATGGAGATGTTACTGGAGCCCACTCGAGCAAATCGATGAACAATGGGAGGACAGTGTGACCGTGCTACCTCCTAATCACCCTGTCTTAGCTGCTGTTGGAAGCTTCCAGACAAAGCAGAACTCCGGGAATTAGAAGTCGTTGACCCAGCCCAGAAGAGGACGATCATGAAGACGACCCAAGGGAAAACTATGACATCACCACCTCCTTCTCTTCTGCTGTGCCTTGGGGGCTGCCGAGGCCAAGGGACCCCACTAGGGACACTCAGTCATGGGGTTCAACCGCTCAACAGCTCAATGCAAGGGCTTGGAGGATATGGAAACTCTTAGATCTTGGGTGCAAAGGATTCCTAGAGTCACCCCAGTGTGTTCTGGGAGACACCCAGCAATGGTCAGAATCTTGGGGTGACCATGCAATGATGGAATCAAATTCAGGTTGGGTGCAAGGCTTGTACAACAATTGCCATTCAATTCCTGGCCCTCTTGGTTTGGGCTTTTTGTTTTGTTTTGCGTTTTGGGTCACACCCAGCGATGCACAGGGGTTACTCCTGGTTCATGCACTCAAGAATTACTCCTGATGACCGAGACTAGTACCAGGAATTTTTCTCCATGACTTGGAGGCCAGCCACACGTGCTAGGGGAAAAGGGAGCTCAGATAGAGAAGGGAGCACCAAATAAAGGGTGTTGGGAGGATCCTCCCAGGATGGGAGAAGCATGCTGAAAGTAGACTATAGACCAAACATGATTGCCACTCAATGCCTCTCTTGCAAACCACAGCACCCAAAAGGAGAGAGAGAACAAAAGGGAATGCCCTGCCACAGAGGCAGGGTGGGATGGGGGGGGGTGGGGGGTGGGAGGGATACTGGGATCCGTGGTGGTAGGAAATGGGCACTGGTAGATTGATAAGTACTTGATCATTGTATAACTGAAACCCAAGCACAAAAATTTGTAAGTCTATAACTGTACCTCGTGGTGTTTCACTAATAAATAATTAATTAAAAAAAAAAAGAATTACTCCTGGTGGTGCTCAGAGGACCATATGGGCTGCTGGGAATCGAACCTGGGTCAGCTGTGTGCAAGGCAAACGCCCTACGCGCTGTGCTATTGCTCCAGCCCCGTGTGTGTGTGTGTGTGTGTGTGTGTGTGTTTGCCTTTGGGTCACACCCAGCGATGCTCAGGGGTTACTCCTGGCTCTGCACTCAAGGAATTACTCCTGGCAGTGCTCAGGGGACCCTATGGGATGCTGGGAATCGAACCCGGGTCGGCCGCGTGTCAGGCCAACGCCCTCCCCGCTGTGCTATGGCTCCAGCCCCTCTCCTTGCTAGTTTTGATCTTTCCCTCACCACCAAATTTCAGACTTTGAAAGATATTGATGGTCAGCCTGTTGGCCAGAGGGGTTCATTACAGAGTTTGGCTGGAAACTGCCAGGATTAGTATTAACTTTCAACCCCTTTGTAAAAGCAAATAAGTGAACAACTGCTTAAGTCAAGGGTTAATAACGGTCGGGTTCACTAATGGTTTTGCAAATCTGGATCCTGGTACCAAAGGTGACCCAAGTCCTTCATGTCTCCAGAATGCCAGCCTTGAAAGACCCCCACCCCCTCCCCCCCGCGACTTGTCCCTTCCACCTAACGACAGCTGCCAAGGATGTCCCCAGCCATCTGTGAAGAAGGAGGGAAGGAGACGAAGGAGAAAGAGTTGGAGAGAAAGGACACAGCTAAGTAGATGCACTGCCCACTCCTCCTCAGTCCCTCAGGCGTGGCCCTGGGGTGCAGGGAGTTCGCGCCCCCCCACATCCCAGTGAGGCACTGACGCCCAGGACACAACAAGGGGCATTCTATTTGCTTGTGGCTTACGTCTGGAGAGGCCTGGCTAAGTGGACATCAGTGTGGGAAATGGCACCAGCTGGACATCAGCTCGACACGGAGAAAAAGTTTTCCAATTGTGGCGGGGGGAGGGCCGGGGGGGGCACTTCTGGAGTCTCCTGATGCCTTTTCTTTTTCTTTCTTTTTTTAAAGCATTTTGGGTCCCACCCGGGCGATACTCAGGGGGTTAGTCCTGCCTGGCTCATGCACTCAGGAATCACTCCTGGCGGTGCTCGGGGGGACCCTATGGGATGCCGGAGATCGAACCCGGGTCAGCCGCATGCAAGGCCAACGCCCCTCCCCGCTGTGCTCTCGCTCCAGCCCCCTTTTTCTCCATGTTGGGATCCTTAAAACTTCTGAATACTCTGAATTAGCCCAGGAGAACCAATGTGCCCTTGGTAGGAAGACTAGAAATTCAGTGATCTTTGTCCTCAAGCAAATGTTTCTTTTCCTCCCTCCTCCTCTTCCTCCTCCTCCTCCTCCTCCTCTTCCTTCTCCTCCTCCTCCTCCCTCCTCCTCCTCCTCCATCTTCTTCCCTTTTTTTTTCTTTTTTGGGTCCTACCCAGCGATGCTCAGGTCTGACTCCTGGCTCTGCACTCAGGAATCACTCCTGGCGGTGTTCGGGGACCCTATGGGATGTCAGGGATTGAACTGGGGTGGACCACATGCAAGGCAAATGCCCTGAGCATCTAACCTACTGCAGTATCGCTCTGGTCCCCTCAAGCGGGTGTTTCTATTCTAGATCAAGTCCCGAGAACCGGAGAGCTGTCTGCAAGAGGAGGAACCGTTTCTCGTTGACTGTTGTTCTAGCCTGTCAGGAGGAAAGAGGGGAGAAGGGATTGACGGGAGGCAACTCCAGAGAAGACACTGTGTCAAGGAGAAAAAGCTTCGGGGGGGGCGGAGCAATAGCGCAGTGGGGAGGGTCTTGGCCTTGCATGCTGCCGACCCGAGTTCAATCCCTGGCATCCCATAGGGTCCCCCGAGCACCGCCAGGAGTGATTCCTGAGTGCAGAGCCAGGAGTCAGCCCTGAGCATCGCCCGGTGGGACCCAAAAAGCAAAACAAAAAAAAAAAAAAAAGAAGAAAAGAAAAAAAAGAAAAAAGAAAAAAATAAAGAAAGAAAATAACAGAGAAAGGGGACACAAGGGAGGGGATAATTATTTATCCCCTAGTGGTCTCTAGTGGTCTCCAGAGCAGGCGCCCTCTGGGGCATGGGGAAGGGGCCCGAGCTGTGTGACGTTTAAATCAGATTTAATGGAAAGCAACAAAACCTTCAAGATGCCTCTGGAAGTAGGTCGCTCCGCGTTCCCCTGCACTGGCAGTGAATAGCAATTGAGCAACGTCTAGAACATTCTTATTTACCTTGCCAGAGAGGAAAAAAAGAATAAAGAAGAAGAAGAAAAAAAAAACTCCCGGGGCGGAGGAGGAGAAGAGAGAGCCAAGAGGTTTGACTTGAACCAGGAGAGCCGAGTTGAGATGCAAATGGTTTCTGATTTGATCCCCAAATGACTTGCTTGTTCCTAGCCCAGTGTTTTTCTGGGATCCTTTCAAACCTCTGCAAAGTGTATATCCACATGACGCTCATTAAAGTCTCATTTGAAAAGGTTGGGGGGCCGGGAGTCTTTCTTCCAAGGCTCGGAGAAGAAAGCAGGATTATCGGGGCGGCAGATGTGCAGGGAGAAAGATTTTTAAATAGAGCTCTTCCTTCTCCTTCTCCTTCTCCTTCTCCTTCTCCTTCTCCTTCTCCTTCTCCTTCTTTCTCCTTCTCCTTCTCCTTCTCCTTCTTTCTCCTTCTCCTTCTCCTTCTCCTTCTCCTCCTTCACCATCTCCTCCGCCTTCACCCTGCTGACCTTTGCAAACTGCCACCACCGCGGCTGGCATCTAACAGCATGTGACACCGAGAACGAAATGAAGGACCCCCCCCCCCCGACCGATAACATTTAAAGTCCCGGAATGTTAAAAAATATGTATTTACGGATTATTTCCTACATTGTCATGAGAATAAGGCATTTGCAAACCGGCATCAAGAGCCTGGAATTCAGGGGGGGTGGCGCTTGCCAGTCCTGGTGGGGGGTGGGGTGGGGGGGCTTTTGACCCCCTTGCCAGCAGGATGATGCAGAAAGAAAGGGGTGAGGTGGGGGGGAAGGTCAGGATGCAGAGGGGGGTTATTCCACCTCCTCACCTGGGAACCATGGGCATAACTTCCCCCCCCCCCCCACCCGCTGTCTCCCACCCCCATTTCCAAAAGATTCTCAGCTCCGGCTCCCAAGACAGATGGATCAAGAAATCAGTGGTGACAGAAAGACAACTGTGAGGGACAGGGAACAGGAGGCAGAACATCTGTGGGCGTAATCTAGCCGGCAGATTTGACCGGCTTCTTCCTCGGCTCAATTTCACCTGGATTTCAGGTGAATTTCAGGGAGTCGGAAATTAACAAGAAGGTGATGGGTGTCTGCAGCGACCTGGGAGAAACCAGCCTTCAATTTCCCCTAGAATTGCCTACAAGTCATCAATTTCCCCATTCGTCACTAATAAAATTGAGTAGGGGGAAGTTTTTGCCTGGCGCCTGGCCACCGGTTTTGATCCGGGCATCCCCTCTGGTCCCCTGAGCCCTGCCAGGAGTGATCCCTGAGCCCAGAGCGAAAGGAGTCAGCCCTGAGCATCGCTGGGTGTGCCCCCCCCCCCCAAAAAAAAAACAAGCCAAAGAAATAAATAAAAATAAACAAAATGGATGGGTGTGCCTTTAAAAGGTGTCTTGGTTTCAAGGCTATTCTTGTCAGTCACGATTTCAACTCCCTTTTCTCTACCGCGTGAGTCTCAGCTCCCAGATACCAAGAGAGAAGTTCCGAGCAATAATCTGGCAAATCATGGCCCTGGGAAAACATCAGGAGTACATCAGCTAAATTTTAAAATGTAGCTTTTTCATTTTTATTTATTTATTGGTTGGCTTTTTGGGTCACACCCGGCGATGCTCAGGGCTGACTCCTGACTCTGCACTTAGGAATTACTCCTGGCGGTGTTCGGGGAGATCTTGTGGGATGCCGGGGGATCGAACCCAGGTCAGCCCTCCCCGCTACGCTAAGGCTCTGGCCCACCCAGAGCAAGCAATATTAACGTTGGGTTGGTTCTCATCACGGCCACCCCCCGCAGTCATTATCCCTGGCATTAAAGGCAGAAAATCTACCAAGTTCTAGAAAACAGAAGCTGGAGCAATAGATCAGCGGGTAGGGCGTTTGCCTTGTACACGGCTGACCCGGGTTCGATTCCCGGCATCCCATAGGGCCCCCAAGCCAGCCAGGAGTGTTTCCTGCGTGCAGTCAGGTGTAAGTCCTGAGCACTTGCCGACATGGCCCCCAAACTGAGAAATAAAATAAAATACAATACAATGAAGTGGAAGAAAGTTCTGGAAGGTAGATATCGTGGGGGGTCTGGGGCCAAACGTGTTATAGGGATCAAACCACAGACAGCAGTCCGCAAGGCAAGTGTCAGATCTCCTCCGCCCCTGACGAACCCCCTTTAATATCTCACGGTCCCCCACAATGTCTATTTTTAGTGACATCATTGCCCTTTAAACTGTAGTGATCTTGGGATAACCCCTTGAAAAAATTTTCCAAATCCTTACCTTTATTTATTTATTTTTTGGTCACTTTGATATTTAAAAGACATTACTGCGGGGGGGATGTCAAAAGACCGCCGTGGCCGCCCACCTACCAGATGGTCAGACTTCTTCGTCAAGATCATGAACGATCGGGTTTGAGGCTCTTCGTGTTCCCAGAGCGAACAGATGCCATTGGGCTACACTAGCACGCGACAGGGACAAATGGAGACGTTACTGGCACCCGCTCGAGCAAATCGACGACTAACGGGAAGTTAAGTGATTAAGTGACTGCGGGGGGGGGGGGGGGGCTGGAGTGATAGCACAGCAGGGAGGGCATTTTGTCTTGCACGCAGCCGACCCGGGTTCGATTTCCAGCATCCCATAGGGTCCCCCGAGCACCACCAGGAGTAATTCCTCAGTGTATGAGCCAGGAGGAACCCCTGAGCATCACCGGATGTGACCCAAAAAGCAAAAGAAAATGCTATTTTGGTCAACAACAATACCCAAAACATGCGGGGAGAAGAGAGAGAGAGAGAAAGAAAGAGAGAGAGGGGGAGGAGAGGAGAGAGAGAGAGGAGAGAAGTCAGAGAGAAAGCCATCATAGAGGCAGACGAAGGGGGGTGGGGGTGATGGGAGGGAACCTGGGGACCCTGGTGATGGGATGGGTGTTGGAGCACTGTAGGACTGACACCCAATCATGAACAGCTTTGGAAAAAATATAGTAAAGTAAAGGCCCTCCCGTTGATCGTCGATTTGCTCGAGCGGGCCCAGTAACGTCTCCATTGGAGACTTTGTTGTTACTGTGTCTGGCATATCGAATACTCTCGGTAGCTTGCCGGGCTCTCCGAGAGGGGCGGAGGAAATCGAACTCGGGTCGGCCATGTTGGCCGCATGTAAGGCAAACACCCTACCCGCTGTGCTATCGCTCCAGTTTTTTTTTTTTCTCTTGGGTCATACCTGGCGATGCTCAGGGGTCCCTCCTGGCTCTGCACTCAGGAGTTACTCCTGGCGGTGCTCAGGGGACCCTGTGGGATGCTGGGGATCGAACCCAGGTCGGCCGCGTGCAAGGCAAATGCCCTCCCCGCTGTGCTATAGCTCGAGTCCCTAAATAAAGTTGTGTGTTTTTTTTTTAATTCTGGCTTTTATTTTCGTGTGTGTTTTGGGATTTTTTATGGGGGGGTACACCCAGCAATGCTCAGGGGTTACTTCTGGCTCTGCACTCAGGAATCACTCCTGGTGGTGTTCAGGAGACCCTATGGGATGCTGGGGATTGAACCCGGGTCAGCCGCATGCAAGGCAAACGCCCTCCCTGCTGTGCTATCGCTCCAGCCCTGGCTTTTATTTTTAATTTGTCTTTTTGGTTTACACTCGGTGGTGCTCAGGGCTGACTCCTGGCTCTGCACTCAGGAATCACTCCTGGCAGTGTTCGGGGAACCCTATGAGATGCTGGGAATTGAACCCGGGTCAGCCGCATGCAAGGCAAATGCCCTCCCCGCTGTGCTATAGCTCCAGCCCCTAAATAGGTGGTTTTTTTTTTAAAGAGTCTGGCTTTATTTTTGTGTGTGTTTTGGGATTTATTTATGGGGGGTGTCGCACCCAGCAACGCTCCGGGATTCCTCCTGGCTAATGCACTCAGGAATCACTACCTGGTACGTGCTCGGGGGACCCTATGGGATGCCGGGGATCGAACCCGGGCCAGCCCCGTGCAAGGCAAACGCCCCTCCCTGCTGTGCTATCGCTCCAGCCCTGGCTTTTATTTTTAATTTGTCTTTTTGGTTTACACTCGGTGGTGCTCAGGGCTGACTCCTGGCTCTGCACTCAGGAATCACTCCTGGCGGTGCTCGGGGGGACCCTATGGGATGCCAGGGATGATACCCGGGTGGGCTGCATGCAAGGCAAATGCCCTCCCAGCTGTGCTATTGCTCCAACCCTGACAATTTAACCATGATTGCAGCTTTCTGTTCCTGAAAAACCCTTCCCACCTAGGCGGGAGTCTCCAAGCCCAACCATTCTCCAGCCCAAGACAAAACCAGGAAAAACCAGGAAGTTTGCATTGACAGAACCCACTGGGGCAGCGAATAGGGAGAAATTTTGCCCAGGCAAGAAGGGAGGCTGTCTCTTGCCTGGGGGACCCGAGCTGATGTCACCGGCAATGAATCGAAGTGGAAGAGGCTTCGTCAAGGCTGCAGCAAAGACTCTTTCATTATCCTGTCTGGAGCGAGTCTCGCTCTGGGCTGGAGTCTGGACCCCGGGGGGCAGATTGATGCTCGCGAGTGAAGGTTTCTGTTTTCCTGGAATTGAGGCCGGCCATCAACCTATCAGTGACTCCAGAAAATGGAAGCAATTAAGGCGGCAGGTGTGTGCATTTGTCATCGGCCTGATGGATCTGTGTGAGTAGAAGTCATGGAAGGTTCTGGAATGGCAAGTGCATGATTGGGAGGGATGGAGAAGTGGCTGGCACTGGGCCCAAGTCACTTCGTGTCACCTCCTGAGGGCAATCCCGGGGGCTGGTTCTTAATGGAGCAAGTGTGGTTGGGTGGGGGGGGGTGCTTGCTCAAGATGCCAAGTGAGCACTGAGTGGGAGCAACAGGCGAATTTGGTCTGACGGACCCAGCTGGATGGGGGGCTTCAGATGGGTCTATCTCCAGGGGGGTCATTTCAGTCCAGGAAGGGTTATGTTATGATGTGGACTTTACAAAATTGTGGCGAGGGGGCTGGAGTGATAACACAGTGGGGTAGGGCATTTGCCTTGCACGCGGCTGACCTGGGTTCGATTCCCAGCATCCCATAGGGTCCCCCGAGCACCGCCAGGAGTGATTCCTGAGTGCAGAGCCAGGAGGAACCCCTGTGCATCACCGGTGTGGACCCAAAAAGCAAAATAAAGAAATCAATCAATCTGATCACTGTCTTAAATTCTTAAAAATAAATAAATAAAATTTTTAAAAAATTAAATTGTGGCGAGCAGAAAAGGAAATGATGGGGGCTGGAGCAATAGCACAGCGGGGAGGGCATTTGCCTTGCACGCAGCCAACCCGGGTTCGATCCCCGGCATCCCATATGGTCCCCCAAGCACCGCCAGGAGTGATTCCTGAGTGCATGAGCCAGGAGGAACCCCTGTGCATCGCTGGGTATGACCCCCCGCCAAAAAAAGAAAGAAAGAAAAGAAAAGGAAATTATGGAAAATGTAAGAAGTTGGGGAAAAGCAGAGTTGGGACTCACGTGCCCAGCAATGGTGACGGCAGCTAGCTCTGTAGGAGTCCCAGAGCACTGCCCAGAGGGGGCTGGTGATATAGGGGAAACCCCCAATGAAAATAAAAGCAGTAAGAAAGCTGCAAATGGAGAGACAGCACAGAGGGGAAGGCACATGGCTGACCCAGGCTCCATCCCCAGCACCCCCCCGGAGCACAGAGCCAGGAGTCAGCCCCGAGTATTGCCAGAAGTCAGCCCTAAGGATAGAACCTGAGTCAGCCCTGAACACAGAGTCAGGAGTCAGCCCTGAGCACAGAGCTCGGAGTCATCCCTGAGTACTGCCATGAGTTAGTCCTGAGCACAGAGCCAGGAGTCAGCCCTGAGTGTTGCCAGGAGTCAGCCTTGAGCACAGAGCCAGGAGTCACCACTGAGTACTGCCATGAGTTAGTCCTGAGCACAGAGCCAGGAGTCATCCATGAGTATTTCCAGGAGTCAGCCCTGAGCGCAGAGTCTGGATCAGCACTGAACACAGAGCCGGGAGTCAGCCTTGAGCACAGAGTCCGGAGTCAGCCCTGAGTACTGCCATGAGTTAGTCCTGAGCACAGAGCCAGGAGTCAGCCCTGAGTACTGCCAGGAGTCAGTCTTGAGCACAGAGTCAGGAGTCAGCCCTGAGCACTTCCAGGAGTCAGCCCTGAGCACAGAGTCGGGAGTCATCCCTGGTACTGCTGAGTATGGCCACCAAATCAAAACAAGAGTTATCAATTCAACACCCAGGGGTCAGAGAGAGAGTCCAGCTGGTAAGGCTCTTGTCTGAATCGTGGCTGACCAAGGTTCGATCCCCGGCATCCCATATGGTCCCCGGAGCCCCACCAGGAATGATCCCTGAAGACAGAGCCAAGAGTCAGCTCCGAGCACCACCAGGTGAGTCCAAACCCCAAATAAGCCAATGAACAAAACGTGGTCTCTTCTGATCCTAGACACCGTGAGCGCCTAGGAAATTCCTTTCAGTCAATCCTCACCAGCAGCCTACAAAAACCCTTCTCTCTCTCTCTCTCTCTCTTCTTTCTTTCTTTCTTTCTTTCTTTCTTTCTTTCTTTCTTTCTTTCTTTCTCTCTCTCCTTCCTTCCTTCCTTCCTTCCTTCCCTTTCTTTCGTTCTTTCTGTCTTTCTTTGTGTGTGTCTTTTTGGGTCCCACCCGGCGATGCACAAGGGTTCCTCCTGGCTCATGCACTCAGGAATCACTCCTGGCGGTGCTCGGGGGACCCTATGGGATGCTGGGGATCGAACCCGGGCCAGTCACTTGGAGGCACCAAGGCGGCGTTTCCGGAAGGTCTGTGAAAATGTGGGTGCCTGCCCCAGGACAAGCAGCACCCCCAAAGGTGCCTGCATGCAGCGTGGGCAGTGTCCCCCACTTCCCTGGTGCAAAGCACAGCCCAGGAATTGAAGCCCACCTCTTGCTTCTGCCTGCTGGCACCCAGAATGACGGGCTGGCGACAGGCTGGCCCCTGGGCACCCGAGACGCTACGGCAGGCTGGAGAGATGGGGACAGACCCAAAGGCATGTGTAGTACTGTCACACTGTCCTCCCGTGGTTTATGGATTTGCTTGAGCGGGCACCAGTAATATCTCCATGGTGAGACTTGTTGTGACTGTGTTTGGAATCTCGAAGACGCCACGGGGAGCTTGCCAGGCTCTGCTGTGCGGGCGGGATACTCTCGTGACCTGGCCAGACTCTCCGAGAGGGACGGAGGAATCGAACCTGGGTCGGCCGCGTGCCAGGCAAACACCCTATCTGCTGTGCTATCGCTCCAGCCCAATAATAATAATAACAATAATAATAATAATAATAGCACTGTCCTCCCGCTGTTCATGGATTTGCTCGAACGGGCACCAGCAACATCTCACAACAAAATGCAAGACTTGTTGTGACTGTGTTTGGCATCTCGGATAGGCCACGGGGGAACTTGCCAGGCTCTGCCATGCGGGCGGGATACTCTC
This sequence comes from Sorex fumeus, assembly GCF_029834395.1. NCBI lineage: Eukaryota > Metazoa > Chordata > Mammalia > Eulipotyphla > Soricidae > Sorex > Sorex fumeus. The sequence continues at coordinate 38,233 of NW_026606412.1, read as the reverse complement.
GGGAGCTGGCCAGGCTCTCCGAGGGGAACAGAGGAATCGAACCCGGGTCAGCTGCATGCCAGGCAAATGCCCTACCCGCTATGCTATTGCTCCAGACCAACAACAACAACAACACCAATAATAATAATAATAATAGTAATAATAGCACTGTCGCACTGTCCTCCCGCTGTTCATCGATTTGCTCGAGTGGGCACCAGCAACATCTCACAACAAATTGTGAGACTTTGACTGTGTTTGGCATATCGAAGACGCCACAGGGAGCTTGCCAGGCTCTGCTGTGTAGGTGGGATACTCTCGGTAGCTTGCCGGGCTCTCTGAGAGGGAGGGAGGAATCGAACCCGGGTCAGCCGCGGTGACAGGCAAGCGCCCTCCCCGCTGTGCTATTGCTCCAGCAAAGGCATGTGAAGCAGCAGAATCTGGGGTGGAGAGGGGGTGGGGAAAGAGGGGGCAGGAGACGGCTGTCATGCCGGGGTCCCAGCGCCATCCATGGTCTAGACCAGCTACTGGTCCATCACCAGCCCCCAAGCATGTCCTTCAGCCTTGGAGTTCAAGTGAAATGGTCCAGCAACGGGTCACGGAAGATGTGGAATGTTCCGAGAATTCCCAGCTGGGCTCCTTACACAGCCTGCCTGGCTCGACAGACCCCTCGGACACCCCCTCATTTGCTGCTTGCACCCCCAACCCCCCAAAGAGAAAGGCAGCAGGTTATGCCATTGAAGTCTGACCAGTCAGAGAAAGAGAGAGAGAGAGAGAGGGTGAGGGAGGGAGAGGGAGGGAGAGAGGAGAGAGAGGAAAAGATGGAGAGAGGGGGGGGAGAGAGAAGGAGAAAGGGAGAGAGAGGAAGGGAGAGGGAGAGAGAGACTGAGAGAGAGGGAGAGGGAGAGAGAGGGAGAGATGAAGAGAGGGAGAGAGAGGGAGAAAGAGAGAGGGAGAGGGAGAGAGGGAGGGAGAGAGAGGGAGGGAGGGAGAGAGGGAGAGAGGGAGAGGAGAGAAGGAGAGAGAGGGAGGAAGAGAGAGGGAGAGAGAAGGAGAGAGGGGGGAGGGGGGAGAGAGAGGGAGAGAGAGAGGGAGAGAGAGGGAGATAGGGAGAGGGAGGGAGAAAAGAGAGGGATAGAGGGAGAGGGAGAAAGGGAGAGGGAGAGAGAGGGAGATAGAGGGAGATAGAGAGGGAGAGAGAGAGAGGGAGAGGGAGGGAGATAGAGAGGGAGAAAGAGGGAGAAAAGAGATGGAGAGAGGGAGAGGGAGGGAGAGAGAGCAGGGGAGAGGGAGGGAGAGAGAAAAGAGGAGAGAGGGAGAGAGAGAGGGAGAGAGAGAGGGAGAGAGAGTGAGGGAGAGGGAGGGAGAGAGAAAAGAGAGGGAGAGAGGGAGAGGGAGAGAGAGAGGGAGAGAGCTAGAGCAAAGAGAGCTCTGACTAGGTGCACCCAGACCTGTGTGTTTTCAAAGTTCTAGAAATTTCGGGGCTGGAGCAATCGCACCGTGAGGAGGGCATTTGCCTGGCACGTGACTGACCCGGGTTCGATCCCCGACATCCCATAGGGTCCCCCGAGCACTGCCAGGAGTGGTCCCTGAGTGCAGAGCCAGGAATAACCCCTGAGCATCGGCTGGGTGTAACCAACCCAAAAAGAAAAAAAAAGTTCTAGAAATTAAAAGTTCTAGAAATTTCTTTGCCATTTCCATTTCCACTTGCAAGATGAGCCTCAGGCTAGCACCTGGCTGCACTGGTCCCCCAGGGCCCTGTGCATCTGCAGGGTCGCCAAGGCCCCCAGCCCAAGTACATAATAACGTGGCCTTCTTAATTCCAGAAGAAAACGGCCTGCAGCTCCCCTAGGTTAATAACCAGCAATAATGAGAAAGGAAATCAAAGACCAAAAACAAACACCCCACCCTCAACCCAGGGGCTGGAGTGATAGCATAGCAGGGAGGGTGTTTGCCTTGCATACAGCCAACCCGGGTTCGAGTCCCAGCATCCCATAGGGTCCCCCGAGCACCGCCAGGAGTGATTCCTGAGTGCATGAGCCAGGAGGAACCCTTGTGCATCGCCGGGTGGGACCCAAAAAGACACACACAAAGAAAGACAGAAAGAACGAAAGAAAGGGAAGGAAGGAAGGAAGGAAGGAAGGAAGGAAGGAAGGAAGGAAGGAAGGAGAGAGAGAAAGAAAGGAAGGAAGGAAGGAAGGAAGGAAGGAAGAAAGAAAGAAAGAAAGAGAGAGAGAGAAAGAAGGGTTTTTGTAGGGGAGACATAGTCCAGTGGGGGAGGGCGTTTGCCTTGCACACAGCCGACCCGGGTTCGATCCCCGGCATCCCAGAGGGTCCCCCGAGCACCACCAGGAATAATTCCTGAGTGCAGAGTCAGGAGTCAGCCCTGAGCATCGCCGGGTGGGACCCAAAAGAAAAAAAAAACCCAAAGCAGAGTCTATGACAGCTCAAATCAGGATTTGATCAAATATTCTACTTCTACAGGGAAGCTGGGGAATATGGGGGGGGTGGAAAATCAATTGGAGTCAGGAGGGGGAGGGAAAAAAAAATCTGGTTTGTTTATTAGTTTTTCCTCCTAATGCCGCCAAATGGACCTCAAAGTGAAACAGCTTTTGAAATCCAATCTGCTGGTACTCTGCAACTTACTGTGGATGCTAATTTGTCTGTACCTGCAAGCGTCGGAGAAGCTGGCAGGGCCGACCCCTGATCCAGGAAGACGAGTCGAAACAGAGAGAGAGTCAGGAAATGAAACCAGGACGAAATCGTATTAAGGGGAGACGGTTTTGGGCCGGGAAGAGTGGGTGCGATGTCTGAGTGGAATCTCTGAGGTAAAGTGCCCTGGGCGGGCCGGGCGTGAAAAAGAACAGCAGGAGGGAGTTTGCCTGGCATGCGGCCGACCCGGGTTCGAGCCCCGGCATCCCATAGGGTCCCCGGAGCACCGCCAGGAGTGATTCCTGAGTGCAGAACCAGGAGTCAGCCCTGAGCATTGCCGGGTGGGAGCCCCAAAAAGCAAAAAAATAAATAAATAAAAAGCAAACTAGGGGCTGGAGTGACAGCAGTGTGGGGAGGGCGTTTGCCCAGCATGTGGCCGACCCGGGTTCGATTCCCAGCATCCCATGGGGTCCCCCGAGCACCGCCAGGAGTGATTCCTGAGTGCAGAGCCAGAAGGAACCCCTGAGCATCGCCAGGTGGGACCCAAAAAGCCCAAATAATAATTTCTTTTTTTTTTTCTTTTTGGGTCCCACCCGGAGATGCTCAGGGCTGACTCCTGGCTCTGCACTCAGGAATCACTCCTGGCGGTGCTTGGGGATGCTCTATGGGATGCTGGGAATCGAACCCGGGTCAGCCGCGCAAGGCAAACGCTCTCCCCGTTGTGCTATCGCTCCAATCCCCCCCCCCCAACACATACACCTGATGGTTTCACACCCACATCTCCACTGCATCTGAATCTTTCCACATCCCACCTGCGAAGGCGGCAAGGGGCTTTGGTCCCGGTGGAAAATGCGCCCTGGTTCCCGTAACGCCCAAGATAAAGAGGAGGAAATTCAATTTTTCTTTTGTCAACCGTCCACTGCTCATTAGCCTGGATGCTGGCGGCCCCCGGGTGAGGGGCCAGCGCCCAGGGCCGCGACTGCGTTGCAGACTTATTACATTTGCACTCCGAGGCAAGAGGGGGCTGACTTTAGAGCCGCAGAAATAGGTTTAAGTGACCTGGTGACAGTCAGTGGCCACGGATCTGTAGACGCGTCTTTTTTTGCTCATGATGGGAGGCCGGGGCCGCACGGTGGAGGTTGTCTGCGAAGCAAAAATGCATTGCTCAGGGGCCCGGGGTGGCGGGGAGGGACTGGCCTCTCGGAGGTGGCTAAGTCGGGAATTCTGAGGGACCTTGAGATCCCCCACAGTTCTGGGAGGAGAACTGTAGGTCGGAACTCGGAAACCGGGCGAGGGGTAGGGCCCGGTGATTCGATGTGTGTCGTGCCTGCGAAAGATCCTGAGTTCAATCCCCCTGCTTCATAGTCAAATGGGAAGGAAGGGAGGAAGGGAGGGAGGAAGGGAGGGAGGGAGGGAGGGAGGGAGGGAGGGAGGGAGGGAGGGAGAAAGGAAGGAGGGAGGGAGGGAGGGAGGGAGGAAGGAAGGAAGGAAGGAAGGAGGGAGGGAGGGAGGGAGGAAGGGAGGTAGGAATGTAGAAAGGAAGGAAAGGAGGGAAGGAAGGAAGGAAGGGAAGGAGGGAGGGAGGGAGGGGAGAAAGGAAGGAAGGAAGGAAGGTAGGAAGGAAGGGAAGGAGGGAGGAAGGGAGGGAGGGATGGAGGAAGGAAGGAAGGAAGGAAGGAGGGAGGGAGGGAGGGAGGAAGGGAGGTAGGAATGTAGAAATGAAGGAAAGGAGGAAGGAAGGAAGGGAAGGAGGGAGGGGAGGGAGGGAGGGAGGGAGGGAGAAAGGAAGGAAGGAAGGAAGGAAGGTAGGAAGGAAGGAGGAAGGAGGGAGGGAGGAAGGAAGGAAGGAAGGAAGGAGGGAGGGAGGGAGGGAGGGAGGGAGGGAGGAAGGAAGGAAGGAAAGGAGGGAAGGAAGGGAAGGAGAGAGGGAGGGAGGAAGGAAGGAAGGAAGATAGGAAGGAAAGGATGGAAGGAAGGAAGGGAAGGAGGAAGGAAGGAAGGAAGGAAGGAAGGAAGGAAGGAAGGAAGGAAGGAAGGAGGAGAGGGAGGAGGGGAGGGAAGGGAGGAGGAAGGGAGGAAGGAAGGAGGAGGAGGAAGGAAGGAAGGGGGAGGGAGGGAGGAAGGGAGGTAGGAATGTAGAAAGGAAGGAAAGGAGGGAAGGAAGGAAGGAAGGAAGGGAAGGAGGGAGGGAGGGAGAAAGGAAGGAAGGAAGGAAGGTAGGAAGGAAGGGAAGGAGGGAGGAAGGAAGGAAGGAAGGAAGGAGGGAGGGGAGGGAGGGATGGAGGAAGGAAGGAAGGAGGGAGGGAGGGAGGAAGGGAGGTAGGAATGTAGAAATGAAGGAAAGGAGGGAAGGAAGGAAGGGAACGAGGGAGGGAGGGAGGGAGGGAGGGAGGAGAAAGGAAGGAAGGAAGGAAGGTAGGAAGGAAGGGAAGGAGGGGAGGAGGGAGGAGGAAGGAAGGAAGGAAGGAAGGAAGGAAGGAAGGAAGGAAGGAGGGAGGAAGGGAGGGAGGGATGGAGGGAAGGAAGGAAGGAAGGAAGGAAGGAAGGAAGGAAGGAGGGAGGGAGGGAGGAAGGGAGGTAGGAATGTAGGAAGGAAGGAAGGAGGGAATGAAAGGAAGGAGGGAGGAGGGAGGAAGGAAGGAAGGAAGGAAGGAAGGAAGGAGGGTGGAGGGAGGGAGGGATGGAGGAAGGAAGGAAGGAAGGAAGGAAGGAGGGAGGGAGGGAGGAAGGGAGGTAGGAATGTAGGAAGGAAGGAAGGAGGGAATGAAAGGAAGGAGGGAGGGAGGAGGAAGGAAGGAAGGAAGGAAGGAAGGTAGGAAGGAAAGGATGGAAGGAAGGAAGGGAAGGAGGGAGGTGGAAGGAAGGAAGGAAGGAAGGAGGGAGAGAGGGAGGGAGGGAGGGAGGGAGGAAGGAAGGAAGGAAGGAAGGAAGGAAGGAAGAAGGAAGGAAGGAAGAAGGATGAACGAACTAAGGAAGAAGGGAAGGGAGGAAGGAGGGGAGGAGAAACAAACGGAGGAAGGAAGGAACGAATGAACAAAAGAAGCTAGAAGGGAAGGGAGGAAGGGAGGGAGAAGGAAGGAAGGAGGAGGAAGGGGGAAGGAGGGAGGGAAGGTGGGGAGTATAGGAGGGAGGAGGGAGGGAGGGAGGTGCAGCACAGACTCCCCGCTAGGTGCTCGGGACAGCGTGCAGTGCCAGGGACCAAACCCAGGCTTCAGTACACAAAGGCTGAGCTCAGCCTGTGGGGTTCTCTCTGAATTCCCCTAGAACCTGGGGCGGGGGCGGGTGGCCACAAAAAAAATCTCCCTCGATAGCTAAAAAGCCACCGGCCACTTGAGCACTGACGGAGACTCGGGGGTGCTGAGACAGACCCGCCCACAAATAATCGCTCACTCACGTTTTATTCACACGCACGAGAGATAGGGTGACTGACTCCCTAACACCAGGCTGGATGAACTTGAGTCTGTGTCTCCACTCACAGACCACCAAGAGGACCACCAGGTCATGCCTACCCTGCCCTGAGGCCTTCCTCTATAAAGTCGGCAGGGTGTCGGGGAGAACCCAAGATTTTTTTTTTTTTTTTGCTTTTTGGGTCCCACCCGGTGATGCTCAGGGCTGACTCCTGGCTCATGCACTCAGGAATCACTCCTGGCGGTGCTCGAAGGACGCTATGGGATGCTGGGAATCGAACCCGGGTCGGCTGTGTGCAAGGCAAACGCCCTCCCTGCTGTGCTATGGCTCCAGCCCCAAACCCGGATTTCTTGCCCCAGCTTGGGCTCTGCCTAGCAGGGCTAGGAGTGCGTGAAATCGATCATCTCCGTGTCTCGGAGTCAGTTCGTGGAAATGACGGTTCAACCCATAACGTTTCCCTCTCTCAGGAAACGGCCGGAATGAACCCAGGTAGTTGGAAACGGTAGCGGGGGGAGGGGGGAGGCGAAAGGGAAACTGAGGATGAGTAACAGGGGGTAGCATTCGCGTTTGACTCCAACTTTCCTTCCTTTCCACTGCCGTTGTTCTGACACCTCAGACCCACAAGGACCACGGAAACACAAAGACTACACAAGCGATTACGTCTGCACTGGGGTCCCACGTGAACCAGTGCCGGGGCCGGGGGGGCCCCCAACCCTGGATCTGACCCCTGCCAGGGCCCCAGAACCAAACTTACTTTTTTTTTTGCTTTTTGGGTCACACCCAGCAATGCACAGGGGTTCCTCCTGGCTCTGCACTCAGGAATCACCCTTGGCGGTGCTCAGGGGACCATATGGGATGCTGGGAATCGAACCCGGGTCGGCTGCGTGCAAGGCAAACGCCCTCCCCGCTGTGCTATTGCTTCAGCCTCCCCCAAACTTGCTTCTTGCTCCAAGCCCTGACAGTGCTCCCCGCGAGCGTGTGTGCACCTCCAAGATAGAATCTGTTTCCCAGAGCCGGTAATTAAGATCTGACAGGCAGATTCCGTGGCTGAGCCCATCGGAGGGTCCTGACGCCCCTCAACTGAAGATCCACCCCCCACATTCCTGCTCTCCCCAAACACCACCTCCTCTAGGGCTTAGGGGTCCAGCCCGTCCTGTTCTTTACTACCTCTGGTAACTTTCTCGTGTTAAACATCAATATATTCTTTTTTTCCCCAACCCAGAGTGAATAAATAGTCATCACGACAGACTAAACAAATCAAACAAGATCAGCATCAATAATTAAACGTTATAGAAGACACGGCGGGAAAGGAATTATGTCCAAAGCGTTCCTCATGAGAAGGTCTCACTCTCCGACACCAGAATCCACTGAGAGGAGACCAGAGGACGCTTGCCTTACACGCAGTCATCCGGGTTCGATTCCCAGCATCCCATATGGTCTCCCGAGCACCGCCAGGAGTGATTCCTGAGTGCAGAGGCAGGAGTCAGTCCTGAACATCACTGGTGTCACCCCCCCCAAAAAAAAGAATCCCCTGAGAGGTTCAGGACCTCAGAGGAGAGAGTGGTCATGAAATGTGGTGGCGTTAGATCATTCTTAAAACAATCTATTTCCCAAAGCTGGTAATGAAAATCTGACAAGAAAGATTTTGTTGGTGAGCTCTTGGACTGCCTTGACGTCCCCCAGATGGTGTCTCCCCCCAAGCACTCCTTCCCACCCCCCTGTCACCATCTCCTCTGGTGACAAACAAATTATTGTTTGTTCGTTATTGTGCTCAGGGCTGACTCCTGGCTCTGCACTCAAGGATCACTCCTGGTGGGCTCTCCCTGTGGGATGCCGGGGATCGAACCCAGATCAGCCACATGCCAGGTCAACGCCCTCCCCCCTGTGCTATTTCTCTGGCCCTGTCTACTTTGATCAAAAGACTGCGTGGCCGCCCACCTACCAGATGGTCAGACTTCTTCATCAAGATCATGAACGATCGGTTTGAGGCTCTTCATGTTCCTAGAGCGAACAAACGCCATTGGGCTACACTAGCACGCGATGGGGACAAATGGAGACGTTACTGGCGCCCGCTCGATCAAATCGCCGATTAACGGGAAGTCTAAGTGATCAAGTCTACTTCGACCTACAGCAATAAAGGGGATAAGACGGAGCTGGGTACCCCCATGCCTCCACACCCCACTTCCTCCCAACCTTGAGGTCTATAGTTTGAGCATTGAGCTGAGCCCCTCAGATTGCAAAGGCACTGAGGTGACGAGAAGACGCCTCTCTCTTCTCTCCCAGCAGGGAGAAAATCTTCCCCATCTCGAAAAAGGTTTCCTGGAAAACTTCTCACTCATCCAAGTGTCTGGTCCAGCTTGTTTGGCGCTCCCCATGTCTCAAGCGGGAAACTGAGGCCCGCCCGTTGAGTTCAGGAATCAGACCAATAAGGCAAAGATGCAGTGGAGGGCGGGGAGGTTGGTATTAGCCCTGTACGCAGCCGAATCATCCCAGGCACCCCATAGGGTCCCCCAAGCACCGCCAGGAGTGATTCCTGAGCGCAGAGCCAGGAGTAACCCCTGAGCATCACCGGGTGTGACATCACTCCCTAAAAAAAAGATACGGCAAAGGCAGGGGATATTGCGGTGAGTTTAACCCCGTGAGGCCAATGACCCTGTCAGTGACACCAAGAGACCAGGAGGAAACCTACAGAAAGAGTCACCCAAAAACTAAGAGAGGAGACACAAGACATCTCCATGAGAAGCCACACTCGAGAAACAGGCTGGGAATAGAAATAGAATTGGAAGGACTAGAGCAATAGCACAGCGGGGAGGGCGTTTGCCTTGCACGCGGCCGACCCGGGTTCAATTCCCAGCATCCCATATGGTCCCCTGAGCACCACCAGGGGTAATTCCTGAGTGCAGAGCCAGGAGGAACCTCTGAGCATCACCGGGAGTGGCACCAAAAGAAAAAAAAATCTAAGTGTCACTTGGCCAGCTCTCCAGACAGACACCCAGGCCACCTCCTCCCTAGAGCAACCATCCTTCTATTAACACCACAAACGCTTCATTAACCTCTGAGGGTGTGACGTTCTGTTGACTCGCCTCAGAGGAAAATGAATGAAAGCCTGGAATTATTTTCTTAGGGCTGTTATTAGCTGAGGCTGGTGGCGGCACTGTGAGAATTCTGACTCCCCCCCAGCCCCCCACAACCTCCAATTTTGTTTAGTCGGCATCAGACCCTCTTTGCCATCTCTCAAGTGTCTTCCAGATGAAACCGTCTTTGCCTCCCAAAGCAAATATTCCTTTTGTTACTTCCCTGGAACTTATGATTATGATAAGTGTCTCTTTCTCCCGGGGAGCGAATTCATATGTCATAAAATTCTCCCTGATGGTTGTACAGTCTGTGTCGTTGGCTTGTGTTTTTTTTTTCATTTTTTTTTAAACGTAATTACAGTTGGAGAACCATCACTTCTGACTGATTCTAGAACATTCTCGCCACAGCTCCAAAAACTCAACTCCCAGTTCTGATTTCTCCTTTCCCTTCCTCTCTCCTTGGACAACCACTAATTTAGTTTCTGTTTCTCCAGGTTTGCCTATTCTGGACACCCCAGAGAAACAGACACAGATGCGAAAGTTTTGCTTTTGTGTCGCTGTCTTGCCGTGTTATAGTTTCCAGACACATTCATGGTTTTACAAGTATCAGTATTTCATCTTTATGGCCGAAGAGAGGCTTGTGGCATGGAGGGGGAACACATCGATCATTTTCATATCAGTTGATAGATGCTTGGCCTATTTTTACTCTTTTGATATTATGGGTAATGTTGCTCTAATCTCTCATGGGTAACTATTTGTGCAGACAAATTCTCTTGAGAATATACCCTTTAAGCAGATTGACTGGGTCCCTCCATGGCTCTTAGAGATTAAGTTTTTGTTTTTGGTTTTTTTTTTGTTTGTTTTTGGCTTTTTGGGTCACACCTGGCGATGCACAGGGGTTACTCCTGGCTCTTCACTCAGAAATTACTCCTGGCAGTGCTCAGGGGACCGTATGGGATGCTGGGAATTGAACCCACGTTTGTCACGTGCAAGGCAAACGCCCTACTCGCTGTGCTATTGCTCCAGCCCCAAGATTAAGTTTTTGAAGACATGTCAAATACTCTCTCTTTTTTGCTTTTTGGGTCACACCCAGCAATACTCAGGGGTTCCTCCTGGCTCTACACTCAAAGGAATGACTTCTGGTAGTGCTCAGGGGACCCTATGGGATGCCAAGGATCGAAGCCAGGTTGGCTGCATGGATGGAAACACCCTCTCCATTGTACTATCACTCCAGCCTCTTTTTTTTTTTATGGGAGAATTTTCACTTTTGTTTGCTTTGGGACCACACTCAGCAATGCTCAGAGGTTCCTCCTGGTTCTGCACTCAGGAATCACTCCTGGCGGGCTTGGGGGACCACATGGGATGCCGGGGATCGAACCCGTGTCAGCCACGTGCAAGGCAAATGCCCTCTCTGCTGGACTATTGCTCTCCTTTCAGACATGCTGAATTCTTTCCCATATAATCGCGACCATTTCCTGCTCCCCCCAGAAATGTCTGAGGGCTCTGATTTCTACACACCCTTGCCATGCCACTATTGACTATTGTCTTTTCAATCCTATCCATAAAAGAAAACTCCAATCCCATTCTTCCTTGTTTTGGGTTTGGGTTTCTTTTTCTTTTTCTTTTTTTTTTCTGGTCACTCCCAGCAATGCTCAGGGGTTCCTCCTGGCTCTGCACTCAGGAATTACTCCTGGCACTGCTCGGGGAAACATATGGAATGCCGGGGATCGAACCTGGGACAGCCACATGCAAGGCCAACCGCCCAACCTGCTGGAATGGGATTCCAGCCCCTCCAACCCCATTCATTCTTTGGCAGAGGCTGGACACCCACCACCATTTTCCTAAGACAACTATTTCCACCTTGCTGCTCTTGGCGCCCATGTCAGGAATAAACTGTGTCATCGGAGGATGCATTTCTAGACTTTCCACCCTATTCCACTGTGTAAGTGTGTCCTGACGTCAGTCACTCCCTGTCTGAATTGTTGCAGCTTTGGAGACAAATCTGACTGTGGCACTTGACTAGAGTCTTCTGTTAGACCTCATAGAAAAGTGAGCTCAAGATGGGCCTAATGTCTAAATGAACGCAAAGAAAACGTGGGCCCTCTTGGGATGGGAGATGCGTGCTGAAAGTAGACTACAGACTAAACTATTAAGATGGCCACTCTAGGCCGAGATTAGTACCAGGAATTTTGCTCCATGGCTTGGAGGCCAGCCACACATGCTAGGGGAAAAGGCAGCTCAGATAGAGAAGGGAGCACCAAATAAAGGGTGCTGGGAGGATCCTCCCAGGATGGGAGAAGCATGCTGAAAGTAGACTATAGACCGAACATGATGGCCACTCAATGCCTCTTTTGCAAACCACAACACCCAAAAGGAGAGAGAGAGAACAAAAGGGAATGCCCTGCCACAGAGGCAGGGTGGGATGGGGGGGGGGCGGTGAGTGGGAGGGATACTGGGACCCGTGATGATGGAAAATGGGCACTGGTGGAGGGATGGGTATTTAATCATTGTATAATTGAAACCCAAGCACAAAAGTTTGTAAGTCTACAACTGTACCTCATGGTGTTTCACTAATAAAAATTAAAAAATTTAAAAAAAATTTTAAAAAAAAGATGGCCACTCTATTGCAAACCACAACACCCAAAAGGAGAGAGAGAGTAAAAGGGAATGCCCTGCCACAGAGGCAGGGGGGATGGGGAGGATAGGGTGGGGGTGGTTGGAGGGATACTGAGATCATTGATGGTGGAGAATGGGCACTGGTGGAGGGATGGGCACTCGAGCACTGCATGACTGAAACACAAGCACAAAAGTTTCTAAGTCTGTAACTGTACCTCACGGTGATTCACTAATAAAAATACTTTTTTAAAAATCGCAGTAACCTTGGAGAATTTTATACTACTTATGATGACTCTCTCATTTATTCTTGATATTTAAAAATCATTAATTCTGCTTTCTATGGTAGCTTACTCTGCACATTGTAATACTTTTCATTCTCAATAAATTTTCTGTGTAAAGTAATGTAAAAGAAAGAAAGAAAGAAAGAAAGAAAGAAAGAAAGAAAGAAAACATGATGTTAGCCCAAGCGACCTTCCACTTAGTGAGGCTTTGATGTGATCCGCAAGGCATAAACACGAGGCAAATAAACAGGAGTTGGCCAAAATAGTGAAGTTCCATGCTTAAAAGAACCAGCCGGAAAATGAAGATTCAGTTCAGAGACTGGAGAGATAGCACAGCAGCCAGGGTGTTTGCCTCGCACGCGGCCGACCGGGTTTCGATTCCTCCGTCCCTCTCGGAGAGCCCGGCAAGCTACCGAGAGTATCCTGCCCGCACGGCAGAGCCTGGCAAGCTCCCCGTGGCATAGTCGATATGCCAAAAACAGTAACAACAAGTCTCACAATAGAGACGTTACCGGTACCCGCTCAAGAAAATCAATGAACAATGGGACCCAGTGCTACATATATATATATATATATATATATATATATATATATATATATATATATATATACAGAGTCTCCTGCCCTCGCAACTGGCTGTCCTCACCGGGGCCCATTGGAGGGGAAAGGGTTTATTTTCTCTCCCCGCCCCTCCCCCAGAGCAGAGCCCCAGCAGCTGAGGACCTCCGGAGCCAGTCACGGCCATGCTGGGACCACTCTCCACATGACCGGATGTGCCTCATGCATGAAAGAACAGGCAGAGGAACCCAGGCATGTGGGTCCCAGGGCTGAGGTCTCCAAGCCTACTCGGACTGGGACTGGGCCTTCTCCACTCAGACCCCCCATCTTCCAGTAGGTAGGAGTCACACCCACCAGCTGCCACCAGTGCCAGGTTGGTCCCATCAATGGCCAAGATGCAGAGACTATAAAACCCAGCTCCCGGAAGTGCGTAGCCCCAAATGCGGCCGCACGACATCTTATTATCTTATTTTTCCTTTGGAGAACCTGGCAGGCTACCAAAAGTATCCTGCCCGCACGGCAGAGTCTGGCAAACTTCCTGTGTCGTACTCGATATGCCAAATACCAGTAATAATGATGGGTCTCATTCTCCTAATCCTGAAAGAGCATTGAATGGTTCTTTTAAAACCTCAGGGCTAGGAAGAAGGAGACGTTACTGGTGCCTGCTCGAGGCAATCGACGAACAACAGGATGATCGTGATGGTGATATGGAGCGATAGCACAGTGGGTAGGGCGTTCGCCTTACAAACGGCCAACATGGCCGACCCGAGTTCGATTCCTCCGCCCCTCTCGGAGAGCCCGGCAAGCTACCGAGAGTATTCGATATGCCAGACACAGTAACAACAAAGTCTCCAATGGAGACGTTACTGGGCCCGCTCGAGCAAATCGACGATCAACGGGAGGGCCTTTACCTTTACCTTATATATATATATATATATATATATATACACATACATATATGTGTGTCTATGTATGTATGTACATATATATATACACACTATATATTATAAAGCACACAAGGCTCAACCTTTAACAACATGTTAGTAATCTCTTATAGAAGGGCTTAATGGCCCCTGGGTGAAATACCACAATCTCCACACTTTCCCCTAAGGATATTTTTTTTACCATTTTCAGTGGTTTTCCATAACAAATAATACAAAATATATTATTTCGGTTCTGCTTTGGGGCAGGGATTGGAGTTCGGGATGGAAACATCCGAAATACGGTGGCAGGAAGGTGTCAGGGTGGTGGGATTGATGTTTGAATATTAAGGTAAAAAGGTAAAGGCCCTCCCGTTGATCGTCGATTTGCTCGAGCGGGCCCAGTAACGTCTCCATTGGAGACTTTGTTGTTACTGTGTCTGGCATATCGAATACTCTCGGTAGCTTGCCGGGCTCTCCAAGAGGGGCGGAGGAATCGAACTCGGGTCGGCCATGTTGGCCGCTTGTAAGGCGAACGCCCTACTCGCTGATTGTGAACTACTTTATAAGGGCTGGAGCGATAGCACAATGGGTAGGGCGCTTGCCTTGCTCACAGCCAACCTGGGCCAACCTGGGTTCGATTCCTCCATCCCTCTCGGAGAGCCTGTCAAGCTCCTGAGAGTATCACGCCCACACGACAAAGCCTGGCAAGCTCCCCGTGACGTATTCGAGATGCCAAAAACAGTAACAACAAGTCTCACAATGGAGATCTTACTGGTGCCCGCTCGAGCAAATTGATGAACAATGGGAGGACAGTGTGACAGTGCTACTTTATAAAATAAGAAAAATTACAAAAAAAAAAAAAGCAAGAAGACTGCCAAAAACAGAGCAGAATTTTGAATCGTCCTGTTGTCACAGAAGACTTGGAGTTGGTCAATACACAAGCGAACCGGAAATCAGATGTATTGGCTATGACAAAATGCTAGTTATGATGACAGCTCGAAATGTCTCTCGCTCGAAATGCCATGTCACCAATGCTAAGACGGTTAGGATTACACGAAAGGCCTGAGAAGGCAGAACCTGGTCGCCTCTGTTTACTGGCACACCCAGGTCCTAGCAGAGAGGCGCTGGTGAGTTTTGGGGAAGAGCCACAAAGGAATAGTGAAGATGAACACCCAAAGAGCCAACCCCACCCATGGGCCAATTCTGCCAGGACTCATCCTGCATCCAAGCACACAAGGATGGCTACAAAATGACGCAGAGGGCAGAATCCATCAGAAGATGAAAGGAAAATCAATGGCGAGGAGAGATTTTAATCATTTCCCGTAGATAGATGACTCTAATCGAGTTTTGTTTTTCGGGGGCTCAATTCTTTTCTGAATTGTAGGTGAGGGCTAGCATCTCAAAGGTGCCTGTGGTCCAGGGAACTGTTAGCTCTCTGAATCTTACTGCAGGTTTTTAAAATTGGGGGTGGCCGTACAATTTTGGGGGTGGACATCTACCTTCCAAGTCTGAAACTTGACAGGGGTATGCAAGCAGAGTTGATCTGGTAGAAATGTCCTTAACTGAAATTTCAGGAACTTTCTGGCAATTTCTACCATTCTCATCAAGCCTCAGGGACCAACGTTGTGTCCGAAGGAGCTAAACCAGCACTGTTTTCTCTTGAGATGGTTACGGAAATGATCTCACTTAAGAGAGTACCTAACTAGCAATTATAAAATAAATTATTTAGGGGCAGGCTTTGGGGGTGGTGGGAATATTTGAAATAATGGTGTAATGGTGATGGGATTGGTGTTGGAATATTGAGTGTTATAAATCACTGTGAACAACTTTATAAAAATAAAATAAAAATTTAAAAATTAGGGGCCGGAGCTATAGTACAGCGGGTAGGGAGACTGCCTTGTATGCCACTGACCTGGGTTCTATTCCTGGCATCCCTTATGGTACCCCATGCACTGCTAGGAGTAATTCCTGAGTGCACAGCCAGGAGGAACCCCTGAGTATCACTGGGTGTGAACCCAAAAACCTAAATAAATAAATAAATTTTAAAAAATGGGGAGGAGAGAGAAAGAGAGAGAGAGAGAGAGAGAGAGAGAGAGACTAATCGCTTCTAAGCCTTAGTCATATTGTTCCATCCTGCCTCATAAAAAAAATGAGGGGCTGGAGAGATAGCACAGCGGGTAGGGCATTTGCCTTGCACGCGGCCGACCCAGGTTCGATTACCAGCATCCCATATGGTCCCCTGAGCAGCGCCAGGAGTGATTCCTGAGTGCAGAGCCAGGAGGAACCCCTGTGCATTGCCGGGTGTGACCCCCCCCAAAAAAAGAAAAGAAAAATGATCCAAGGGCCAGAGATAGTCCAGCGGGTAAGGCTTCCTCCCTTCCTAACGCTGGATAATATTTCAACGGCACAGGCGTGGGCGTGGTGGGGGGTTTTTCGTCTCTTGGCCATCATGGATGAACAACGCGGCCACATCTCTGGGATGGCAAACGTCCTTCGCTCTCTCGCTCTGCGGTAAGATTGGACCCTCGGTTCTCTACACAGAAGCTGACCTGCAGGTCCACGGATCTGACCGACTTTTCATTTGCTGTTGTTGGTTTGTTTGGGGACCACATCCGGCGATGCTCAGGGCTGACTCCTGGCTCTGCACTCAGGAATTACTCTTGGCGGTGCTTGGGGGACCCTATGAGATGCCGGGGATCGAACCCAGGTCGGCCGCATGCAAGGCAAACACCCTCCCCACTGCCCTATGACTCCAGCCCAACTCCTCATGTGATTTGTAGACGCTTCCTCCTCTCCACAGTGCTCAAGCCATTTCCCATTTCCGCCAATGGAGAAAAGTCCCAAGTCTCTCTGTCTTTGCGCTTGGTCAGAATTTTCTCTTTATGTGTCTCTCTGTGTGTGTGTGTGTGTGTGTGTGTGTGTGTGTGTGCATACACTCATATACTTGCATGCATAGTTCCCTAATTACTGACAGATTCCTGCCATCCCTATCAAAACCCCAATGGCCTTTATTTTAGGGCCGGGGACTCCAAAGCCGTGCTCAGGGAGTCACAGGGGCCAGTCTTGGCCATGCTCAGGTCAACAGGTTCAATGATCAGGCCCATCAATGCTGAGGATGGAACTCAAGGACTTGTATATACAAGACATAAGACATGCATTTCCCTCCCCCAAGATATCTCTCCATGAGATATGAAAACCATGAATGGCATTATTTTGCAGAAATATGGCAGCGGGGAGCCTAAAATACTTGTGGGGGGGGGGGCTGGAGCGATAGCACAGAGGGGAGAACACTTGCCTTGCATGCAGCGAACCCAAGTTCAATCCTCAGCATCCCATAGGATCCCCTGAGCACCACCAGGAGTGATTCCTGAGTGCAGAGCCAGGAGTCAGCCCTGAGCATCGCCAAGTGTAATCCTAAAATAAAAATTAAAAACCCATAACACATGGTGCTGGAGCAATAGCACAGCGGGTAAGGCATTTGCCTTGCACGCGGCCGAACCAGGTTCGATTCCCAGCATCCCATATGGTTCCCTGAGCACTGCCAGGGGTAATTACTGAGTGCAGAGCCAGGAGGAACCCCTGTGCATCGCTGGGTGTGACTTAAAAAGCCAAAAGACAAAAACAAAAGCCCACAACATTAAAATTCATATGGAATCACCGAGAGTCCTGATTAGACAAAAGATTCCTTAGTTAACAGCAGGAACTGTGTGCATCTGTGACACTCTTTACTTGATGTAACCTTGGAGAGGGAACTTGGCAGTCAGTTAGATGCACAAATTCCAGGCAGCTGAAGCCGGCCGCGACCCCCAAAGCCCAAACAATAAATCTTAAGAAAAAAATGGTCAGAACAAGACACATAAATGGTCTTCACTCCCCTCTCGCCCATCTTGCCAGCATTCAGTTCTGCCCACTTGTTTCTCTAGCGACCGCCATCTGCAAAAGCGAGAGGTTTGAGGGAAATTCCCATAAGTACTTCTTTTTCCCCATCTGCCCAAATGCCTTCACCCTATTTCCTCCAGAAATTTCTCCGCTACCTGACAGCGCAGCTCTGGATGTAGTTTCTGGGGTCAGAATCTGGTTACCAGGACTGGAGCACAGCAAGAAGGGCATTGGCCTTGCATGCAGCCGACCTGGGTTCGATCCCCGGCATCCCATAGGGTTTCCGTTGTACCGCCAGGAGTGATTCCTGAGTGCAGAGCCAGGAGGAACCCCTGAGCATTGTTGGGTGTGATCCAAGAAGCAAAAAAATAAAATAAAAGAAATTGAAATGGGCTGGAGCGGTAGCACAGTGGCTAGTGCATTTGCCTTCCATGTGACCAACCCGGGTTCGATTCCTAGCATTCCATAGGGTCCCCTGAGCACCGCCAGGGGTAATTCCTGAGTGCAGAGCCAGGAGGAACCCCTGAACATCGCTGGGTGTGACCCGAAAAGAAAAAAAAACCCTATCTATAATATCCCATGATAAATGAAGTTCCATCCCGGTCTCCCTCTGCCCTGGATGGAAGTGACTAGAAGGTTCTCTAAGGGAAACAGGGCTGCCTCGAGCTAGGAGAGAGGATAAGGGATTTGTGTTACATCTGAGCTGGAGCGATAGCACAGCGGGTAGGGTGTTCGCCTTACAAGCGGCCAACATGGCAGACCTGAGTTCGATTCCTCCACCCCTCTCGGAGAGACCGGCAAGCTACAGACAGTATTCGATATGCCAGACACAGTAACAACAAAGTCTCCAATGGAGACGTTACTGGGCCCGCTCGAGCAAATCGACGATCAACGGGAGGGCCTTTACCTTTACCTTTACCTTTACCTGGTTCAAGATCCAACATCACATATGTTGCCCTGAACACCACCAGGGGGCGCTCCTGAGCACAGAGACAGGAGGCCCCATGTCCTCACCCACCCCCACCCCACCCCCCCCGCACCAAAAGAAAAAATATAGGGACTGGAGCAATAGCACAGCAAGTAGGGCATTTGCCTTGCACACAGCCGACCCGGGTTCGATTCCCAGCATCCCATAGGGTCCCCTGAGCACCGCCAGGAGTAATTCCTGAGTGCATGTTCCAAGAGTAACTCCTGTGCATCGCCAAGTGTGACCCAAAAGGAAAAAATAATTTATACATATATATATGTATATATATATAGTGGTGTTATATGACAAATGCACATTATATAGTATATTATAAACTATTGCATTATATCTGGGCTGGAGCGATAGCACAGCAGGTAGGGCATTTGCCTTGCAAGCAGCCAACATAGCCAGCCAACTCGAGTTCGATTCCTCCGCCCCTCTCGGAGAGCCTGGCAAGCTACCGAGAGCATCTCGCCCGCACGGCAAAGCCTGGCAAGCTCCCCGTGACGTATTCAATATGCCAAACACAGTAACAACAAGTCTCACGATGGAGACGTTACTGGGCCCGCTCGAGCAAGTCGATGAACAATGGGAGGACCGTGACCGTGACCGCATTATATCTACTGCAGAGCCTGGCATGCTTCCCACAGCGTGTTCGAGATGCCAAAAACAGTAACCATAACGGGTCTCATTCCGCTGACCCCGAAAGAGCCCCCAATACGGCACCATTGGGAAGGACGAGTAAGGAGAGGCTGCTAAAAATCTCAGGGCTGGGATGAATGGAGACGTTCCTGACTCCCGCTCGAGGAAATCGATGAACAATGGGATGACAGTGATGGTGATATATATATAGATATGTATATAATATATAATAATATTATATATAGGAAATAAAGGCAAGACGACTCCTAATCTCTAGTGCTTCCTGGTCCAATGTTCACTCCCACTTTCTTCAATGCCCTGCTCTGAGATTTAAGATCCAACGGGTCATGAATGAGCCCAATCACCTTCTATTAATGTGAAATGAGTCTGTAAGTGCTCTCCGGGCAGCAAATCAAAACCGCTGCTCCCAGTTACCCCTCTCTGGAGGCTTCTCTCTCTTAAAGGGCCAGCTGCCCTTTCATCAAAGACTATTTTTCCCCCCTATGAATAATACAGAGCATGCTTGCGGGGAGAGACTATCTGTTCCCATTTAGTAATACCAATTCTCAACACACTGGCTATCCGCTCTCGGACGGCTATAATTAAAAATTAAACAGGCAGCACTTGGCAGAGGCAACTCTGAAGTTGATTTTTATGAACTTTCTCTTTTTTCTCCGAAAACGTTACTCTTAGAGGGTTTTTAATATAATTATATTCCAGGGAAAACAGGCAAGAAAAAAAAATGAATAAATCAACACAGACTCTTTATTTCTGAAGTCCAGATAGGTAGATACACTCCACAAGACTTTTAAAATCAGGGCTAGGGCTGGAGCGGTAGCACAGTGGGTAGGGCGTTTGCCTTGCAAGCGGCTGACACGAGTTCGATTCCCAACATCCCATAGGCTCCCCCCAAGCACCGCCAGGAGTGATTCTTGAGTGCAGAGCCAGGAGTAAGCCCTGGGCATTGCCGGGTGTGACCCAAAAAGCAAAAAAAAAAAAAAAAAAAAAAAAAAAAAATCAGGGCTAATGTTTTCTATAATACCACAGACTTTCTTGCATTGTTTGGTTATAAAATAAAAAGACATAGAGGCCAGAGAGATAGCACAATGGGTAGCGAGCTTGCTGGCATGCAGCCAATCTGGGTTCAATCCCCAGCACCATATAGGGTCCCCCAAACCCACCAGGAGTGACCCCTGAGTGCAGAGCCAGGAAGAACCCCTGAGCATCGCCCGGTGTGACCCAAAAAGGAAAAAAAAAAGTCAAACTATCTCTCCAGACCTATTTCTACATCATAAATCCCTGATACGTACTTGAGGCTTGGCCAGTATATGAATACATGAAAAAGAGGCTGGAACAATAGCACAGCAGGGAGGGCGTTTGCCTTGCACGCGGCCGACCCGGGTTCGATCCCCGGCATCCCATAGGGTCCCCTGAGCACTGCCAGGAGTGATTCCTGAGTGCAGAGCCAGGAGGAACCCCTGAGCATTGCTGCGTGTGACCCCAAAAGCACACCCCAAAATAAATAAATATAAATTATACTTATTTATTTATAAATTATATTTATATGTTTATTGGGCCGGTGCTATAGCACAGCAGGTAGGGCGTTTGCATTTCACGCAGCTGACTCGGGTTCGATTCCTCCGCCCCTCTCGGAGAGCCTAGCAAGCTACCGAGAGTATCTCACCCGCATGGCAAAGCCTGGCAAGCTACCCGTGATGTATTCGAGATGCCAAAAACAGTAACAACAAGTCTCATAATTTGTTGTGAGATGTTACTGGTGCCCGCTTGAGCAAATCGATGAACAGTGGGAGGACAGTGCTACAGTGCTACAATGCTATATATTTATTTTGAAAAAACAAGTGAATGGATATTAAAACATTAAAAATAAGAATTTATAGACTTACAAATTTTTGTGCTTGGGTTTCAATTAACTGTACCTCATGGTATCTCACTAATAAAAAAATAAAATAAAGTTTAGGAGGAGGATGCAAACATTAACACCACAACAATAAATAATGATATTTATCACACAGTGAAAAAAAATAAGAATTTAGAAGATATTGGGGACCGTTCAATTTTTTTCTTTTCATCTAATGGGCAATGGATTTCTCTACTCCTCCCTTGCTAAACAAAGATCCATCTCTGAGGCCAAAGAGACAATACAGGATGACCAGGCGTTTGCCTGACGTGTGACAACCCCCAGTTCAATCCCCAGCACGGCCTCTGGCCCCCTGAGCACTGCAGGAGAGAGCTCTGAGCACAGAGACAAAACAGAACCCGAGTTCCACCCCGCCCAATGCCCAATATAAAGAAATTCAGTGAGATCTTGAAGGAAGAAGAGAAGTTCCAAGCTTAAGAAAACTCCCACTGAGAAGTAAAAGGATGCTTGGGGCTGGCCTGAATGCACCGAAGATTGTCATCATGTTTATGTAAGCAAGTCCACGAACCAGATGGAGCTGTTGACGCCTAGAAAACCATCCTGCATTTGCTGCAAAGAAAAAATCTTGCACTGGGGCTGGAGCAATAACACAGCAGGGAGGGCATTAGCTTGGCACGCGGCCGACCCGGGTTCGATCCCCGGCATCCCATAGGGTCCCCTGAGCACCGCCAGGAGTCCGCCCTGAGCGCAGAGCCAGGAGTCAGCCCTGGGCATTGCTGGGTGTGACCCAAAAAGCAAAAAAAAAAAAAAAAAAGCAAAAAAAGAAATCTCAGTACTGCTCAGGACAGAGTGGTAATTGCTTATAGGACCCGCGTCACAGGATTTGCAAAGCTGGAAAGATTCTTAAGGGCCCTAGCGCCCTTGTTCCATGCGCGGTCCAGCAGACAGAGGCCTGGGATTATGCCAAAGACAAAACTAGTAAAGTAACCTGGTTTCCATCCAAGTCCCTAATTCCAGTTCCCACACGAGTCGCACCCTGTAGCACTTAGCATCAACCTTTCAGTCCTTGAGGGAATTAAAAATTAGCTTTTGGAGATGACGATAGAAGAAAATTGCATTGGGGTTAGGGGTTTGAGATCAGCTAGTTGGGGATTGCTGTTGCTTTTTTTTTTTTTTTTTTTGCTTTTTGGGTCACACCCAGCGATGCACAGGGGTTACTCCTGGCTCTGCACTCAGGAATCACTCCTGGCAGTGCTCGGGGGACCATATGGGATGCTGGGAATCAAACCCGGGTTGGCCACGTGCAAAGCAAACGCCCTACCCGCTGTACTATCACTCCAGCCCCTGCTGTTGCTTTTAAGGCAGAAACATCTGATTTCCCTGCCCCCCTCTCTCTCTGCATTTCAGGAGGAAAAAAAATCTTATGTATGGAGCTAAAAAAAATAGCTGTAGGCAACTAAATATCATTCATTAAAACATTTAAAACAAATGGCACGTACTAATCCATTTCCAGAGCAGAACAAGCAGGATAACAAGAGCTTAGAAATTGCATGCATGTGGCACTTTTTTCAACTGATACCCCAAATCCCCTGCTGGTCAATTGTTTTAAGTGGCCTTCTATTGTGCCATTAGAAAATAAATATAATTTGATAATAAATTAAGACAAAGTGAAATTGAAACCTTTCATTCACTAGTCAGAAGTCAGAAAATTCTTTTTATATAAAAACTTTTAATATTCTCTTCCATATCAGTGAATACACGTTTTAAAAACCACCAGTGAACCTCACCCAAATGCATGATTGTAGGATACAAGTTGTATTGTATTATTTTCTGTAGGGACTACTTTGCTTCTATTCTCTTGTTGGAACTCACTTTTTCTGTTCTATTTTTTTTTTTTTGCTTTTTGGGTCACACCCGGCGATGCTCAGGGGTTACTCCTGGCTCATGCACTCAGGAATTGCTCCTGGCGGCTCTCAGGGGACCATATGGGGTGCTGGGAATCGAACCTGTGTTGGTCATGTTGACTGCGTGCAAGGCAAACGCCCTACCCGCTGTGCTATCACTCCAGCCCCATCTGTTCTAATTTTTGACAGCGGCTGGACCGATAGCACCGTGGGTAGGGTGTTTGCTTTGCATGCGGTCAACCCAGGTTCGATTCCTCCGTCCCTCTTGGAGAGCCTGGCAAGCTCCCCGTGGCGTATTCGATATGCCAAAAAGAGTAACAACAAGTCTCACAATGGAGACGTTACTGGTGCTCGTTTGAGCAAATCGATGACCAATAGGAGGACGGTGCTACAGTTCAGTGCTTTATTATGCCATAAAAATGAGAAAGGGGAGACTTTTGGGTTTAGAGTAAGGTGGGTTCCTCATTGGAAAACACTTTGCCCCCTGGAATCTTCAGGATGAGAGGAAATCACTTACCATTATCTAAGGACAACTAAGGTCACTGAACTTGGCCATCTGAGCTTCAATCACAAGTGACAATAGGTGATAATTTGGAGAACGTGTTTTATGTTTTTCTGTGTGTTTATTTTTTTTTTTTTTGCTTTGTGGGTCACACCCGGCGATGCTCAGGGGTTCCTCCTGGCTTTGCACTCAGGAATCACTCCTGGCGGTGCTCGGGGGACCATATGGGATGCTGGGAATTGAACCCGGGTCGGCCACGTGCAAGGCTAATGCCCTACCCACTGTGCTATTGCTCCAGCCCCCTGTTTTTCTGTTTTGTTTTGTTTTTTTTTTCCACCAGAACAACCTTAAGTTTGGTGCCGGGGACTTATCCCAAAGTCACCACCGAGATGACCTTGGCTGCTAAAAAAGCAAAGACAGAGCTCAGAAGGACTTGGCAGAACTTGGGAGCCCTAAAGCCGTTCCAGCCCCTCTAAGCCGGAAATCCCACTCCTAGGTAATAGACCGAAATAAGACGCATTTATAGAGGAATCAAGATGTGCCCAAGGATGCAGCCTTGTCCAAAATAGCCCCGAACTGGAAACTGCCGTGAATGGCCATCAATAGCCCGGGTGGATCAATACTGATCTTCTCACACGACGGAACACAGCTCAGCGGTTACAGTGACTAAGTCACAGCGACATCCCCCCGAACACAGAACCTCGTAAAGAAAGCAGGGGTGCAGGGGGGAAGGGAGGGAGAAATTGTATACACCAATTTATACTGCATGATTCTTTTCTTCTAAAGCAGAAAAGAGATCGAGGGCGGGAGCGATAGCAGAGTGGGGAGGGCGTTGGCCTGGCACGCCACTGACCCGGGTTCAATCCTCGGCATCCCATAGGGTTCCCCAAGTACCGCCAGGAGTGATCCCAGAGTGCAGAGCCAGGAGTGATCCCTGAGCATCACCGGGTGGGACCCAAAAAGAAAAAAAAATATATTAGTAAAGGTCTGGACAATAGCGCAGCAGGGAGAGCGTTGGCCTGGCACGTGGCTGACCCGAGTTCGATCCTCGGCATCCCATAGGGTCCTCTGAGCACCGCCAGGAGTGATCCCAGAGTGCAGAGCCAGGAGTCAGCCCTGAGCATTGCTGGGTGGGACCCCAAACAGCAACAACAACAACAACAAAACAAAACAAAAAAAAAAACAAAAAAGATGAAAAAAAAAAAGTGAACAATACGTTAGCATTTCCCATGGAGGTGAGTGTCTGGAAGGAACAGGAATAGGTGAGTGGGTGGTGGGAACAGACATACGTGGGGTTCAGCAGGTGCGCGATATTACCCGTGTGGTTCTATAGGGGACTCGGACCCCCAGCAGTGCTCAAAGGCTGGTCCTGGCTCTGTTATTCCCCAGAGTGGATCTGGAATCTGATGCTGCAAACCAAACCAGGCTTGGCGGCGTGCCAGGAAAATAAATGCCTCATTCCCTCGACTGGGGCCGAAGCGATAGCACAGCGGGGAGGGCGTTTGCCTGGCACACAGCCGACCCGGGTTTGATTCCTCCGTTCCTCTCAGAGAACCCAGCCAGCGACTGAGAGTATCCGCCTGCATGGCAGAGCCTGGCAAGCTCCCTGTGGCGTCTTCACGATGCCAAACACAGGAACAACAAGTCTCACCATAGAGACGTTACTGGTGCCCGCTCGAGCAAATCGATGAACAATGGGAGGACAGTGCGACAGTGCTATTCCTTCGACTCAACTCCTGACTCCTGCTCTGTATCTCCCTCTCCAGGTCCTGGCTACACCGGCAGGAATCATTGATTGAATCCACTGGCCTGGGCATAGCTCATGGTGGAAGGTTCTAGAAATCAAGCCTGAGTTTGACCCCCAGCACTGCCCACCTATGCCCAGTGAAGCTCTGTGGCCTGGGTCTCCTGGGTGCCTGATGCCCAGCCAGACAGGCGCAGACATCACCCACTAAAAGTGATGGAACGTGAGGTTGGAGCAATAGCACAGCGGGGAGGGAGTTGGCCTTGCATGTGGCCGACCCGGGTTCAATCCCCAGCATCCCCCAGGGTCCTCCGAGCACCGCCAGGAGTCATTCCTGGGTGCAGAGCCGGGAGTGACCCCTGTGCATTGTTGGGTGTGACCCAAAAAAAACAAAAAATAGAAAAACAATAAAGGTGATGAAACGTAACAGTCAGATGCTGGGCATTCCCTTATGCTCCCTGCTGGGAGCACTATCTCCTAACGTGGGAGCACCGCTCAGCAAGCATGCAGGACCCCGGCTCAGCACCACAGTGGGTGGACAAGGAATAATTGCATTCGTTTGTGGGGAAAAAAATAATAGGAGCCAATCCCCAAGGACAGCAGATACAAGGGCCAGGAGGATTGTTGCCTCAGGTGCTGGGGGCAAGAACTGCATGCTGAAAGAGGTAATGGGGAGACGAGATAAACTCTCAGTATCTGTACTGCAAACCCCAAAAGGAAGGGCTGGTGGGGAAGAGGGAGAGAGAGAAAGAAGAGAGAGAGAGAAAGGAGGGAGAGAGAGAGAGAGAGGGAGATGGGGGGAGAGAGAGGGAGGGGGGATAAAGAGAGAGGGAGAGAGGGAGAAAGAGAGAAGAAGAGAGCGGGAGAGGGGAAAGAGGGAAAGGAACAGAGAGAGGGAAAGAGGGAGGAAGGGAAAGAGAAAGGAAGGGAGGAAGAGAGGGAGGGAGGAAGAGAGGGAGGGATGGAGGAAGGGAGGGAGGGAGGGAGGAAGAGAGGGAGGGAGGGAGGGAGGGAGGGAGGAAGGGAGGGAGGGAGGGAGGGAGGGAAGAGGAAGGAAGGAAAGGAGGAAGAGAGGGAGGGAGGGAGGGAGGAAGGGAGGCAGGAAGGGATGGAGGGAGGAAGAGAGGGAGGGAGGGAGGGAGGGAAGGAAGGAGGGAGGGACAAAAGGAGGGAGGGAGGGAAGGAAGGAGGAAGGAAGAGAGGGAGGGAGGAAGGGAGGGAGGAAGAGAAGGAAAATGCCTGCTATACACAGGCTGGGAGGGTGGCTGAAGGGATACTGGGAACATTGGTGGTGGGAAATGTGTCCTGGAGGAGGGGCGGGTGTGGGAACATCGTGTAACTGAAACCTAACCACAAACTGCTTTTGTAACTGTGTATCTCACCGTGATTCAATATAAAGGAAAGTTTTACAGTTTTGTGAAAAATAAAATCAGGGGGGAGGGGAAAACGGATTCACCAATGCCCGGGGATGCATAGGCTCGTGGTTCCTGAGTTTCCGTAAGGGCACCTGGGTGCTATCCTGAAGCACCAGCCTCACCAGACAAAGGTGTGCAGAGGCTGGCAAGATAGAGAGGAGATGGCTAGTAGCCTCACCAGAGAGATCAGGACTGAGCCCAACTTCCCCCCTTGGGCCCACCTACTCTTCCTGGCTTAGGAAGCCAGTTACAGACCTCGGGAGAGGGAGCCCCATTGGTATGCAGAAACCCAGCACCCCCCTGTTTTCTTCCTACCCCCAGGCAAAACAAGGTCTCAGTTTGCAGGGACTAAAAATGGACTCATTAGGATAATGAGCCCTTTCAGCCTGTCACTGCATCCTGATGGGGGTGGGGGAGCAGCCAAGTGTCCTGGTTAGCCAGGGAAACTGCACACTTCAGAGCAGCCCAAGGGAAACTGCACGCTTCAGAGAAGAGCAAGGAAAACTGCACACTTCAGAGCAGTGCCTGAAGGCGCTCTGGCTAATTGTGTTCAGTCCTCGAGGCCCATCGAGGGGGAACACAGGGGAATGGGGGATGGGGGAATGAACTCTTCCCAGGGCCTGTAATAAGTCCTTCCAGGGCTCTCAGGGTTTATAGCATCCTATGCCTTTGCTTCAAGGATGCTCAGCCTGGCACTGTGTCTGCCGGAACAGAAAACCAGCGCAGAAAGAAGAAAGTACAAAGACCAGTTTTTCTGCTTCCAGGTTTTGGGGGTGCGTCCAGACTGGGGGCTTCAACTCATCAGACTCTTTGCCTATCACAGAGACTTTGGTTCTGCCCTGCCCGCGGCCACAGCTGGCCAGACCGGAGAACCCAGGCACTCCGGCTACCCAAGCTGGGTCTCTTCTGAGTTATTTGGTTTATTTAGCTGGAGCGATAACACAAAGGGTAAGGCGTTAGCCTTGCACTCGGCCAACCCGAGTTCAATTCCTCCATCCCTCTCAGAGAGCCCGGCAAGCCAAACACAGTCACAACAAGTCTCACCGTGGAGATGTGACTAGTGCCCGCTCAAGCAAATCGATGAACAACAGGAAGACAGTGCTACATTTTTTTCCTGTTTCTCCTGATGTAGCTTTCTTGCACAGCGGGTAGGGCGTTCGCCTTACACGCGGCCAACATGGCCGACCCGAGTTCGATTCCTCCGCCCCTCTCGGAGAGCCCGGCAAGCTACCGAGAGTATTCGATATGCCAGACACAGTAACAACAAAGTCTCCAATGGAGATGTTACTGGGCCCGCTCGAGCAAATCGACGATCAACGGGAGGGCCTTTACCTTTACCTTTATTAGTGAGACACCATGAGGTACAGTTGTAGACAAACAAATTTTTGTGCTGGAATTTTAATTATACAATGATCAAGTACCCATCCCTCCACCAGTGCCCATTTCCCACCACCACGGATCCCAGTATCCCTCCCACCCCCCATTCCCCCCCATCCCATCCTGCCTCTGTGGCAAGGCATTCCCTTTTGTTGTCTCTCTCCTTTTGGGTGTTGTGGTTTGCAAAAGAGGCATCGAGTGGCCATCATGTTCGGTCTATAGCCTACTTTCAGCATGCTTCTCCCATCCTGGGAGGAACCTCCCAACACCCTTTATTTGGTGCTCCCTTCTCAATCTGAGCTGGAAAAAACCTGAGTGCCCGAGAACAGTGCTACTTTTTTTTTTATGAGGGAGGGGATTAGAAGCCACACCCAGCGGTGCTCAGGGGCTATTTCTGTCTCTGTGCTCAAGAGTGACGCCTGGCCGTGCTCAGGGGACCCTACGCAGTGCCAGGAATGGAATCTTAAACGCAAAACAAGCGCCTTCCCGGTATTATCTCTCGGACCCGTTTCAGCAAATCTTTATTCCTCTCCGGAGAGGAACAGCTTGAAAAATATGACGGTGCATTCGCTCCCTTTTAATTACAGTCCTCGGGAGGTCTGACTTAAAAAAAAAAAGTGAAATTACTGCAGAATTAAAAAAATCCTTAATAATTTATTCATAATGCTATTAAGACGGAATCATGCTTTATCAGGTAGCCTGTAAGCTTGTGTGTGACGTGGTGGCTGTTAACTGAGACATGTTACTTGCATTCCTCACGTGTGTGAGTCAAACAAACAGCGTCTCGGCACCAATAAACGATCTCAATAATTCAGAAGGGTGGTTCACCCAGTGGAACTCTTTGTTTTTTGGGTTTTTTTTTTTGGTTTTGCTTTTTTGGATCACATCTGGTGATGCACAGGGGTTATTACTGGCTCTGCACTCAGGAATTACTCCTGTGGTGGTCAGGGGACACTATGAGATGCCAGGGATCGAACCCAGGTCGGCTGCATGCAAGGCAAACGCCCAACCCGCTGTACTACCGCTCCAACCCGGCCTCGTGGAACTCTTGAGGGTGCAGAGGCTTAAAAACCAGCTTTGAGGGGGCGGGGTGCAATTTCTCTGAGGCAGGGTGGGGTGGTTCTTATTAACTGCCCAGGATTCAGGGCAAGACAGGTAGAGTTTGAGACCGTTCCCTGGTTTCTGAGGGGTTGAGTCAGATGGAGACAGCTGAAGGTCTCGGTTTAAGAGCTCCCCAGGGGCCATTCCTGCCTCCCTTCCTGTCCCCAGCAGGTAGGGTGTTTGCCTTGCACACGGCTGACCCAGGTTCGATTCCTCCGTCCCTCTCAGAGAGCCTGGCAAGCTCCCAAGAGTATCCCGCCCGCACGGCAGAGCCTGGCAAGCTCCCCGTGGCATCTTCGAGATGCCAAACGCAGTCACAGCAAGTCTCACCGTGGAGACGTGACTGGTGCCCGCTCGAGCAGATCGGTGAACAACGGGAGGACAGTGCTACAGCGCTATTTTTATTATTATTATTATTATTGAACACGGTGGGCTGGAGTGATAGCACAGCGGTAGGGCGTTTGCCTTGCGTGCAGCCGGCCCGGCCGAGCTGGGTTTGATTCCTCTGCCCCTCTTGGAGAGCCTGGCAAGCTAAGAGTATCTCACCCGTACGGCAAAACCTGGCAAGCTCCCCGTGATGTATTCGATATGTTAAACACAGTAACAACAAGTCTCACGATGAGATATTACTGGGCCCGCTGGAGCAAATCGATGAACAACGGGAGGACAGTGCTACAGAGCTACATTGAACACTGTGAGATACAGTTATAAGCTTTCATGTTTGAGTTTCAATCATACAATGATCAAAGACCCATCCCTCCACCAGTGCCCATTCCCCACCACCAAGATCCCCATTATACCCCCCTTTCCCACCCTCCCCCTGCCTCCATGGCAGACAATCTCCCCCAGACTCTCTCTCTACTTTGGGGCGTCATGGTTTGCAATGCAGACACTGAGACGCCATCACGTTGGGTCCTTGATCTACTCTCAGCACACAGCTCCCATCCCGAGCGATCCCTCCATCCCTCACTGACTCAGTGATCCCTTCTCTATCCCAGCTGCCTTCTCCCCCAGCTCATGAGGCAGGCTTCCAGCTACGGTCTGTCCCCTTTCTTTAAGCATCTGTTTGAAAGGGATGACTTTGGAGGCAGCAGGCAGGAACTCCCCGGTCCACCCTTGAGCGCTCAGCCCCTCAGGATTGATTCCAGGACCATCCTTTCCTCACGAACGGGGGATTACGAGATACCCCTCAGCCAGCCGAAAAGGAAGGCAAGAGGCTTCAATAATAGGCTCGAACAGGACTCGGGCTCCTACTTAATGTTCCACTAGCAACTCGGTTGTAATTACTTTTGGAGTCTCAGCGAAAGCACCTGAAATATCTTCCTGTCTCAAGGGCTAAATGAAGGCTTAAAGGGGTTTTGCTTCTTTGTCGTGTCCCTCAAGGACAGTGCAGGCAGGGGGAAACAGAGACTAAGCTTGGATTTCCTGCCCTAGCACGATAAAGCCACGGGTAAGGGTGCTGTAGCACTATAGAACTGTCCTCCCATTGTTCATCGATTTGCTCGAGGGGGCACCAGTAACATCTCCATTGTGAGACTTGTTGTGACTGTGTTTGGCATCTCGAATACGCCACGGGGAGCTTGCCAGGCTCTGCCGTGTGGGCGGGATACTCTCGGGAGCTTGCCGGGCTCTCCGAGGGTGACGGAGGAATCGAACCCAGGTCAGCCACGTGCAAGGCAAACGCCCTACCTGCCGTGTTATCACTCCAGCTGGGGAAGGGCATCCCCTGGTAACTGATGTGAGGAAGGATGAAGCCAGTCGTGAGAGAGCACAGGGTTATGAGGTCCATCTGTCCACCCCGGCTCTGCATATGGTCCCCAAGCCCTGCCAGGACTTAAAACCATTACAGACACTGGCATAGCTCACACTCAGAGCTGGTCACTGGCCTTTTTGGTGGGGTCTCTTGTGCTTTTTCTTTTTTTCTTTTTGGGTCCCACCCAGCGATGCTCAGGGCTGACTCCTGGCTCTGCACTCAGGAATCACTCCTGGCGGTGCTCAGGGGACCCTATGGGATGCTGGGAATTGAACCCGGGTCGGCCGCGTGCAAGGCAGACGCCCTCCCCGCTGTGCTATCGCTCCAGCCCTCAATGTGCTTTCTTACTTTGGGGCGTTTGGTCCTTTTTCTGTGAGGCAGATACACGACCCCTGAAATCTGCCATTGGGACCACTGTTAGGGACACCCATAGCCGTGCGAATCCTCTCACTGTAAATTCACATCTTCATCACCATTTGAGAAGTTCTTACCATCCCAAATTAAGCCCGAAACCAGAGATTTCCCAACTTACTCGGTCATCCGCCATCCTTTCCAGAAAAATAAAAAGTTATTGGGTATCCTGCCAAAAATCTTCCTTTTTCCTCCCCCTTTTTTTTCTTTTTGGTTACACCCAGTGACCACCTGGGTCAACCAGGCTGACCCCTGGCTCTGCACTCAGAAATGACTCCTGATGGTGCTCGGGGGACCCTACGGGATGCCAGGGATCGAACCCTAGTCGGTTACATGCAAGGCAAATGCCCTACCCACTGTCCTAGCACTTGGGCCCAAATCAACCTTCTTTAATCCAAGAAACTGAGAGCACTGAAGGTCAGAGCCTTCCTCTGTGGGCTCTCTCTCTCCTTCTCTCTCTCTCACTCTTTCTCATTCACTCGCTCGCTTCTGGAACCTTTTGACAGCTGAGTAATATTCCACTGCAGAGCAGCTACATTTTGTTCATCTATCTACCTGCCACCTAAGGGAGACCAGGGTACCTCAGCCTCTGGGCATTATGATGAAGGAGGGGTATCACTCACTGCAGAAAAGACAACAAACAGAAGCTGTCTGGAAGAGAAGGGAAGAGGCAGTAGGTTTGGGTCTTGAGAATTCTAGAGCTGGGGATACACAGAAATGCTCTGATTCACTGACTGCACTCATTTGTGGAATATAAATTAACATGAGACTGACACCCAAGGACAGTAGGCACAAGGGTCAGAAATATTACCCCATAGTTGGAAGCCTGCCTCACGAGCTGGGGGAGAAGGCAGCTGGGATAGAGAAGGGGTCACTGAGTCAGCGATGGTTGGAGGGATCGCTCGGGATGGGAGATGTGTGCTGAAAGTAGATCAAGGACCAAATGTGATGGCCTCTCTGTATCTGTACTGCAAACCATAACACCCCAAAGGAGAGAGAGAATATAGGGGAGACTGCGACAGAGGCACAGGGAGGGATGGGATGAGGAGGGTATACTGGGGACCTTGGTGGTGGAGAATGGGTATAACTGAAACTCAAACATGAAAGCTTTGTAACTGCATCGAATGGTGATTCCATTAAAAAAAACACACACAGTTCTATTCATTAAAGGTGCTACACATGGTTCTGGGGTGCAGTGACCTACAGGCTTGGAGACCCCACTACTGACTGAAGTTATCCTGATTTCACAGAAGCTCCCAGGACAGTGGGTCGAGGCAGTGCCTGGAGCGGAAGTCGGAACTTGGATGGCAACGGAGAGGGTTGAGGAGGAGGAGGAGGAGGAGGAGGAAGAGGCGGCTCAGAAGGACTGAGTACTGGGCTCCTTGGAATAAAGAGATGCATGACACCCCCTCCCCAGCCTTCCCGCCCCCCCTTCCTCCCTCTCCCCAAAGTCCCATCACCTCGGTCAACACATAAAATGGAAAATAGAATCAATATTCAGGGAATTAGGCATGAGGGTTTTTTAAATAAGATGAGCTGCCTTGAAATGTCTCCGTTGGAGGCGTCACAGGAAAATGGGTCGTAAACCTACGACCCTTGTGTGTGTTGGCCCAAGAAATAAAAAAAAAAGGAATATAAATATTTACGAGGAAGGGGTCTGTAAAAATCACCGACTTTACGTTGGTGACAAGCTGTTAAAAGTTGCTGAAAAGGGGGCTGGAGCGATAGCACAGCGGGTAGGGCATTTGCCTTGCACGCAGCCAACCCGGCTTCGATTCTCAGCATCCCATATGGTCCCCCGAGCACTGCCAGGAGTAATGCCTGAGTGCATGAGCCAGGAGTAACCCCTGTGCAACGCTGGGTGTGAACCGAAAAGCAAAAAAAAAAAAAAAAAAAAAGTTGCTGAAGATACAGTTGGTGAAAATTTGTA
This sequence comes from Sorex fumeus, assembly GCF_029834395.1. Lineage (NCBI taxonomy): Eukaryota > Metazoa > Chordata > Mammalia > Eulipotyphla > Soricidae > Sorex > Sorex fumeus. The sequence continues at coordinate 5,241 of NW_026606412.1, read as the reverse complement.
ATTGGTTTTAAGATCTCTCTCTCTCTCTCTCTCTCTCTCTCTCTCTCTCTCGTGTGTGTGTGTGTGTGTGTGAATGCACACATAATCCCAACAGACAACATCGTCGCCATAGCTATTGGGATGTGTCCTGGTGCCATCTCCCAGTTTAATTTCTTCCCTATAAACCAGCATTTTTATTTATTTATTTTTTAATTTTTATTAGTGAAACACCATGAGGTATAGTTGTGGACTTACAATTTTTTGTGCTTGGATTTCAATTATACAATGACTAAATACCCATCCCTCCACCAGTGCCCATTTTCCACCACCACGGATCCCAGTATCCCTCCCACCCCCACAACCCCCATCCCACCCCGCCTCTGTGGCAGGGCATTCCCTTTTGTTCTCTCTCTACTTTTGGGTATTGTGTAAACCAGCATTTTTATCCAATGGTGCCATCCATGGGCGAACAAAAATTGCGAGCCACTCTCTCCTGCTGCAGTTCTAACGGCCAATCCACGGAGCGCTAGACGCAAGACAGAAGTCAGTTCACAGATCAAGAGGGGCTAAGACCGGGCCAGTCCACAGGCAGAGAAAGGGTAATTTGTGGAATATAAAATAACATAATATGAGACGGACACCCAAGGACAGTAGACACAAGGGCCAGGAATATTGCCCCATAGTTGGAAGCCTGTCTCATGAGCTGGGGGAGAAGGCGGCTGGGATAGAGAAGGGATCACTGAGTCAGTGATGGTTGGAGGGATCGCTCGGGATGGGAGATGTGTGCTGAAAGTAGATCAAGGACCCAACGGGATGGCCTCTCAGTGTCTGTATTGTGAACCATGATGCCCAAAAGGAGAGAGAGATTAAGAGGGACACTGTCTGCAATAGAGGCAGGGGGAGGGTTGGAAAGGGGGAGAGTATACTGGGGACATTGGCGGTGGAGAATGTGCACTGGTGGAGGGTTGACTGAAACACAAATATGAAAGCTTTGTAACTGCATCTCACGGTGATGCAGTAAATAAACAAATAATTACATTCCAAAAAAAAAGAGACAGAGAAATGGCAAAGACCATTCCAGGGACCATTCATCAAAAATCACCGTTGCTTAAAACACAAGGATGGGCTAGAGAGATAGTACAATGGGTAGGGCGCATGCCTTACACAACACCAACTTGGACTGAATCCCCGACATCTCATATGGTCCCCACCACCACCACCCCTGAGCGCTGTGAGGAATAATTCCTCAGTGCAGAGCCAAGAGTAACTAACCCCTGAGCATCGCTGGCTGTGACCCCCTCATACCACTCTAAAGAGAAGCAAACAAAATTATGGAAGACTCAGGGGATAAGAGGTGGGTTTGAAAACTCTCTGGCATTGGAAATTGGACAGCACTAGATGTGAACTCAGAATCCACGGAAAATCCCCCAACACACACAAACAGACTCGCACACTTACACACACTGACAACATACACAAAGACTTAGACACATACACAAACACACTCTCACACAAGCGTCCACAAAACACAAACACGAAAACATACACGACACACACACAAACACCCACACTTAGACATATACTCACATAAATATACACTCACAAACAGACAAAATATTTACACGGGAGTTCGGAGCGATAGTACAGCGGGGAGGGTGTTTGCCTGGCACGCGGCCAACCCGGGTTCGATCCCCGGCATCCCATAGGGTCCCATGAGCACCACCAGGAGTGATTCCTGAGCTGAGAGCCATGAGTCAGCCCTGAGTATCACCAGGGATGCCCCCCAAAACAAAAAATAAGTAAATAAATAAAAAAGATTAAATTTGGTGGGCAGACAGGAAACTTCCAGAATGGGTGAAAACGTTGTTAAGAGAAATTCTACCAGGTCAGAATGTTAAGGCTTTGGGCTAATGACCACCTTCCCCCCAAACAAGGCCCAGAGAGAGAGTTCAGGGATTGGGGCACTTTGCTGGCATGTGGCTGTCCCAGGTTGATCTCTGACATTATATTTGGTCCCTCCAGTGCTGCCCAAACTAGACAAGCATCCCTGGATGTGGTGCGAATTCGCTCCAAATTTAAATTCAATTAAATGAATGATCAACAGCCACTGACGACAGAGATAGACCACCCAGGGCGAGGTCACATTTCAAGTTCCCTTATGAAAGCGAGTCCGAAAAATCACGGTGTCTCTTACCCCGCTGTGGGGACATACGACGTTAGTTGGATTCAAAAGTGACGAGTTCAAGCAAACAACAACAACAACAACATTAAATACCTTTGAATATCCTGCCCGTACTCTCCTGTGACCTTTCCCTGGAATGTTCTAGAGACAAGCTTCACAAACTGTCCATTTTCAGGAAAAATACATTAGAAGCCCCTACCTCCACCCCAGAAATCTACTTTATTTATTTATTTATTTGGGGGGATTTGTTTGTTTGGGGGCCACATCCAGTGATGCTCAGGGCTGACTCCTGGCTCTGCACTCAGGAATTATTCCTGGCATTGCTTGGGGGATCCTATGGGATGCTGGGGCTCGAACCCGGGTTGGCCACATGCAAGGCAAACGCCCTCCCCGCTGTGCTATCGCTCCAGCCCCCATAATCTTGGTCTTGGTGTTAATCTGGTGTTTCCTTGGGATGTGCCTCCGATTTGGACCTGTCTTCTCTCCTCCTCTGCACCAACTTGGTTTAACTATTGGATCACACAGGGGGCTGGAGTGATAGCACAGTGGGCGGGGCGTTTGCCTTGCATGCGGCCGACCCGGGTTCGATTCTTAGCATCTCATGGGGTCCCCCGAGCACCGCCAAGGTGTTTCCTGAGTGCATGAGCCAGGAGTCAGCCCTGTGCATCGCCGGGTGTGACCCAAAAAGCAAAATAAATAATTAAAGAAATACCGGATCACCCTGCCCCTCGCCCCCAGCTCCACGATTCACCCACAAAGGCTGGCACACCCAGCTTCAGCGTCTCCCCCATCCCTGGCTCACCTCCTCTGCGTAAGAAGGTGGGAGGGGGGTGGGGATCCTCTCAGACACACCTAAGAAGGTGCCGCCTCTCCCAGCCCGGGATGCGCTTGATTGCCGGCGAAGCCGAGAGAGGAAAGGCAGAGGTTGGCTCGAACAAGTGGAGGAAGTGTTTAGACAAACTCGGAGAGGAATGGGCCCCAAGGGACGGGTGCCCGGGCACAAGAGGAGGGAGGAGAAGATCCCCCTCAACACACACACACACACACACATATACACTCATGCACACACATACACACATGCACACACAAATAAACACACACACATACACACATACAACACACATATACACATACACACTCATACACACATACACACATACACACACTCAACATACACACAGATACACATACACAGATACAACACACATATACACACACATGTAAACACACATACACACAAATACACACACATACAACACACATATACACATACACATACACTCATACACATGTACACACATACACACATGTACACACATACACACACTCATACACACATACACACTCATACACATACATACTCATACACACATACACACGTACACACACATATACACTCATACACACATACACACACGTACATACATACACACTCATATACACATACACACAAATATACACATACACATACACACACATATACACACATACACACTCGCACACACATACACACATGTACACACATACATTCTCATACACACATACACACTCATACATACATACACACACAAATATAACAAATATACACACATATACACATACACATACAACACACAAATACACATACACACTCATGCACACATGTACACACACTCATACACACATACACACTCATACACATACATACTCATACACACATACACACGTACACACACACACTCATACACACATATACATACACACATACACACACACGCCAGCCTCCACCACCCACAGGACTAAAATATCACTAAACATCACACAGGCTCACCGCGCCTGACACAGAGAATTACTTGGCGGTGCAATGAGGTGAGCACACTTTGTGAGTGTGGAAACACAAGGTTTATTCGTTCCTGGTTTCTCTGCTTTCTGTTTGGGGAGGGGGCCACACCCGGCGATGCTCAGGGCCGACTCCCGGCTCTGCACTCAGGAATCCCTCTTGGCGGGGCTCGGGGACCCTAGGGGATGCCGGGGATCGAACCTGGGTCGGCCGCGTGCCAGGCCAACGCCCTCCCCGCTGTGCCGTGTCTCGAAGGGGAAAAGAGAGTCGCCTGTTGCCGGAAGGAACATTACGCAGAGGAGGTGAAATGGGGAGGGGGGGAGACTTCGAAGCTGGGTGTGCCAGCCTTTGTGGGTGAATCGTGGAGCTGGGGTGGGGGGTTGGGAGGGAGAGAGAGAAAGGAAAAGAGGGAGAGAAGGAGAGGGAGGAAGAGAGAGGGAGGGAGAGAGAGGAGGGAAGGAGAGGATGGGAAAGAGAGGGAGAGAGAGAAGAGAGAAGAGAGAGGGAGAGAAGAGAGAAAGGGAGAGAGAAGAGAGAGGGAGAGAGAAGAGAGAGGGAGAGAAAGAAGAGAGAGAGGATGGAGGGAGAGAATGGGAGAGAGGGAGAGGGAGGGAGAGAGGGAGAGAAAGAAGAGAGCATGGAGGGAGAGAATGGGTGAGAGGGAGAGGGAGGGAGGGAGGGAGGGGGAGGAAGAAAGAGAGAGGAAAAGAGAGAGAGGAAGACAGAGAGGAGAGAGGGAGAAGGAGGGAGAGAGAGAGGGAAGAAGAGAGGGAGGGAGAGAGGGAGAGAGAGAAGAGAGAGGGAGAGAGAGGATGGAGGGAGGAGGATGGGAGAGGAGGGAGAGAGGGGGAGAGAGGGAGAAAAGGAAGAGGAGAGAGAAGGAAAGATAGAGGAAGAGAGAGGATGGGGGAGAGGATGGGAGAGAGGGAGAGGGAGGGAGAGAGGAAGGAAGAAAGAGGGAGAGGAAAAGAGAGAGAGGAAGACAGAGAGGGAAAGAGGGAGAAGGAGGGAGAGAGAGGGAAGGAGAGAGGGAGGGAGAGAGGGAGAGAGGGAGAGAAAGAAGAGAGAGAGGATGGAGGGAGAGAATGGGAGAGAGGGAGAGAGGGAGAGAGGGAGAGACAGAGGGAAGGAGAGAGGGAGGGAGAGAGGGAGAGAGGATGGAGGGAGAGGATGGGAGAGAGGGAGAGAGGGGGAGAGAGGGAGAAAAGGAAGAGAGGGGAGAGAGAAGGAGAGAGAGAGAGAGGAAGAGAGAGGATGGGGG
>NW_026606411.1:12500-20000 GCF_029834395.1 Sorex fumeus | reverse complement strand
CCTTCTCCTTCTCCTTCCTATTCCCCCTTCCTATTCTACCCCTTCTTATTCTTTTTCCTCTTCGTCGTCATCACCATCATCATCATCATCATCATAATTATCTTCTTCTTCTTCTTCTTTTTCTTCTCATTTTTTCTTCTTCTTCTTCTTTTGCTTCTTCTTCTTCTTCTTCTTATTTTGCTTCTTCTTCTTCTTATTATTATTCTTTTGCGTCTTCTCCTTATTGTTCTCCTCCTCCTTCTCCTCCTTGTTCTTCTTCTTCATCTTCTTCTTCTTCTTCTTCTTCTTCTTCTTCTTCTTCTTCTTCTCCTTCCCCATTTTCTACCCCTTATGCTTCTCTTTCCTCTTTTCCTTTTCTTCATCGTCATCATCATAATCTTCTTCTTCATCTTTTTCTTCATCTTCTGCTTTCTCTTCTCCTTATCCTTCTTCTTCTTCTTCTTCTTCTTCTTCTTCTTCTTCTTCTTCTTCTTCTTCTTCTTCGTCTTCTTCTTCTTCTTCTTCTTCTTCTTCTTCTTCTTCTTCTTCTTCTTCTTCTTCTTCTTTTCCCCCTCCTCCTTCTCCTTCTCCTTCCTATTTCTCTTCCTCCTCCTCCGCCTCCTCTTCTTCTTCTTCTTCTTCATCGACTTCTTCTTCTACATCTTCTCTTTCTCCTCCTTTTGTTCCCTTCTACTGCCAGTTGTACGTCTTGTATTTCTTGTTCTTTTAATTCTTTTTTTTTTGGGCTATAATATTTATTATTGATTATTATTATTATTATTTTTTCCCCCCCTTTATTTTATTTTATTTTTTTAAAGTTGTAGATTTACAATATTTGTGCTTTGGTTTCAATTATACAATGATCAGATACCCATCCCTCCACCAGTGCCCATTTTCCACCACCATGGATAATATCCCTCCCACCCCCATCCCCCCATCCCCCCTGTCTCTGTGGCAGGGCAATCCCCTCTGTTCTCTCTCTCCTTTTGGGTGTTGTGGTCTGCAAAAGAGGCATTGAGTGGCAAACATGTTCAGTCCATAGTCTACTTTCGACATTCATCTCCCCTCCTGGGAGGATCCTCCAAACATCCTTTATTTGGTGCTCCCTTCTCTATCTGAACAGCCCTTTCCTCTAGGATACCTGGCTGGCCTCTAAGTTATGGAGTAATCCTCCTGGTGCTGATCTCAGCTATTCTTGGGTATTAATCTCATACTTTGTTACTTTATATCCCCCAGATGAATGCAATCTTTCTATGTCTATCCCTCTCTTTCTGACTCATTTCGCTTAGCATGATACTTTCCATATTGTACCACTTGTATGTAAATTTCATGACTTCATCTTTTCTAAGAGCTACATAGTACTCCATTGTGTAGATGTACCAAAGTTTCTTTAACCAGTCATCTGTTCTTGGGCATTCAGGTTTCTTCCAGTTTCTGGCTATTGTAAAGAGGGCTGCAATGAACAAACAAGTGCAGATGTCACTTCGACTATACATTTTTGCCTCTCTGGGATATATTCCCAGGAGTGGTATTGCTGGGTCAAATGGGAGCTCAATTTCTAATTTTTTGAGAATCGTCCATACTGTTTTCCAGAAGGGCTGAACCAGTGGACATTCCCACCAACAGTGAAGGAGTGTCCCTTTCTCGCCACATCCACGCCAGCATCGGTTGCTTTTGTTCTTTTGAATGTGGGCCAGTCTCTGAGGTGTGAGATGGTATCTCATTGTGGTTTTGATCTGCATCTCCCTGATGATTAATGATGTAGAGCATTTTCTCATGTGCTTTTTTGCCATTCGGATTTCTTCTTTGAGAAAGTTTCTGTTCATTTCATTGCCCCATTTTTGGATGGGGTTGGATGTTTTCTTCTTGTGGAGTTTAACCAGTATTTTGTATATCCTGGATATCAACCCCTTGTCAGATGTGTATTCGGTGAATATCCTTTCCCATTCTGTAGACTGTCTTTGTATTTTGGTCACTGTTTCTTTGGAGGTGCAGAAGCTTCTTAGTTTAAGATAGTCCCATTTATCTATCTCTGTTTTCACTTGCTCGGCCAGTGGCATGGCATCTTTGAAGATACCATTAGCTTCAATGTCATGGAGGGTTTTGCCAACTTTATCTTCAATGTACCTTATGGTTTCTGGTCTGATGTTGAGGTCTTTAATCCATTTTGATCTTACTTTTGTACATGGTGTTAGGCAGAGTTCTGAGCCTATTTTTTTGCATGTAGCCGTCCAGTGATGCCAACACAATTTATTAAAGAGGCTTTCCTTACTCCACTTCACATTACTTGCACCTTTATCAAAGATTAGATGAGCATATGATTGAGGAGAGATGTCAGTGTATTCAACCCTGTTCCATTGGTCTGCAGTTCTGCCTTTGTTCCAGTACCATGCTGTTTTAATTATTACTGCTTTGTAGTACAGTTTGAAGTTCGGGAGGTTGATTCCTCCCATTTTCTTTTTCCCAAGAATTGCTTTAGCTATTCGTGGGGGCTTATTGTTCCATATAAATTTCAAGAGTGTTTGCTCCATTTCTTTGAAGAATGTCATGGGTATCCTTATAGGGATTGCGTTGAATTTATACAATGCTTTCGGTAGTATTGCCATTTTGACAATGTTAAGTCTCCCGACCCATGAGCAGGGGATATCTTTCCATTTCCTCATGTCCTCTTTTATTTCCTGAAGTAGCGTTTTGTAGTTTTCTTTGTACAGGTCCTTTACTTCCTTAGTTAAGCTGATTCCTAGGTACTTGATTTTCTGGGGCACAATTGTGAATGGGATTGTTTTTTTCATGTTGCTTTCTTCTCTCTCACTGTTTGCGTATAGGAAAGCCATGGACTTTTGGGTATTGATTTTATAACCTGCAACTTTACTATACGAGTCTATTGTTTCTAAGAGTTTTTTGGTGGAAGTTATTGGGTTCTCTAAGTAGAGTATCATATCATCTGCGAATAGTGAGAGCTTGATTTCTTCCTTTCCTACCTGAATGCCCTTAATATATTTTTCCTGCCTAATCGCTATTGCAAGTACTTCCAGTACTATATTGAACAGCAGTGGAGAGAGTGGGCATCCCTGTCTCATCCCTGATCTTAGAGGGAAGGCTCTCAGTTTTTCCCCATTGAGGATGATGCTTGCTGTAGGCTTGTGGTAGATGGCTTTAATTATTTTGAGGAAGGTCCCCTCTATACCCATTTTGGCTAGGGTTTTCATCATAAAGGTGTGCTGGATCTTATCAAATGCTTTCTCTGCATCTATTGATATGATCATATGCTTTTTATCTTTTCTTTTGTTGATATGGTGGATTATGTTGATTGATTTCCGAATGTTAAACCATCCTTGCATCCCTGGGATGAATCCTACTTGGTCATGGTGTATGATCTTTTTAATGAGTAGTTGGATTCTATTTGCTATTAGTTTGTTGAGGATCTTTGCATCTGTGTTCATCAGGGATATCGGCCTGTAATTCTCTTTCTTTGTGGTATCTCTGTCTGCTTTTGGTATCAGTGTGATATTTGCTTCGTAGAAACTGTTTGGAAGTGTTTTTGACATTTCAATTTCGTGGAAAAGCTTAAAGAGCATTGGGAGTAAGTCCTCTTTAAAGATTTGGAAGAATTCACTAGTGAATCCATCCGGGCCAGGACTTTTGTGCTTGGGGAGACTTTTTATTACCATTTCAATTTCCTTGATGGTGATAGGTCTGTTCAGGTATTCCAGGTCTTCTTGGTTCAGCCTTGGGAGTCTGTAGGAGTCTAGGAATTTATCCATTTCCTCGAGGTTTTGATGTTCCGTGGCATAAAGCTTCTCAAAGTACTCCCTGAGGATCCTCTGAATTTCTGTGGTTTCTGTTGTAATGACCCCCTTTTCATTTCTGATTCGGTTTATTAGGGTTTTCTCTCTCCCTTTCTTTGTGAGTTTTGCTAGAGGCTTATCGATCTTGTTAATTTTCTCGAAGAACCAGCTCTTGGTTTCATTGATCTTTCGGATTGTTTTCTGGGTTTCCATCTCGTTAATCTCTTGGGGGCGGGCTGTACCTGTTGAAATTGGAGCCGTTCAGCTTTGTTGCCCAGAGCTGGGCCTCTGTGCCCGTCCCACGCGGATCAGGGGTTGAAAACCGGCTGTCTAGGGGCTGTTTCTAGCTGCGCGTGCCCAGAGAGGAACCCAGGCCCTTGGGGGCGGGCTGTACCTGTTGAAATTGGAGCCGTTCAGCTTTGTTGCCACAGGCTGGGCCTCTGTGCCCGTCCCACGCGGATCAGGGGTTGAAAACCGGCTGTCTAGGGGCTGTTTCTAGCTGCGCGTGCCCAGAGAGGAACCCAGGCCCTTGGGGGCGGGCTGTACCTGTTGAAATTGGAGCCGTTCAGCTTTGTTGCCCCGAGCTGTGCCTCTGTGCCCGTCCCACGCGGATCGGGGGTTGAAAACCGGCTGTCTAGGGGCTGTTTCTACCTGCCCGTGCCCAGAGAGGAACCCAGGCCCTTGGGGGCGGGCTATACCTGTTGAAATTGGAGCCGTTCAGCTTTGTTGCCCAGAGCTGGGCCTCTGTGCCCGTCCCACGCGGATCAGGGGTTGAAAACCGGCTGTCTAGGGGCTGTTTCTAGCTGCGCGTGCCCAGAGAGGTACCCAGGCCCTTGGGGGCGGGCTGTACCTGTTGAAATTGGAGCCGTTCAGCTTTGTTGCCCAGAGCTGGGCCTCTGTGCCCGTCCCACGCGGATCGGGGGTTGAAAACCGGCTGTCTAGGGGCTGTTTCTAGCTGCGCGTGCCCAGAGAGGAACCCAGGCCCTTGGGGGCGGGCTGTACCTGTTGAAATTGGAGCCGTTCAGCTTTGTTGCCCAGAGCTGGGCCTCTGTGCCCGTCCCACGCGGATCAGGGGTTGAAAACCGGCTGTCTAGGGGCTGTTTCTAGCTGCGCGTGCCCAGAGAGGAACCCAGGCCCTTGGGGGCGGGCTGTACCTGTTGAAATTGGAGCCGTTCAGCTTTGTTGCCCAGAGCTGGGCCTCTGTGCCCGTCCCACGCGGATCAGGGGTTGAAAACCGGCTGTCTAGGGGCTGTTTCTAGCTGCGCGTGCCCAGAGAGAAACCCAGGCCCTTGGGGGCGGGCTGTACCTGTTGAAATTGGAGCCGTTTAGCTTTGTTGCCCCGAGCTGGGCCTCTGTGCCCGTCCCACGCGGATCGGGGGTTGAAAACCGGCTGTCTAGGGGCTGTTTCTAGCTGCGCATGCCCAGAGAGGAACCCAGGCCCTTGGGGGTGGGCTGTACCTGTTGAAATTGGAGCCGTTCAGCTTTGTTGCCCCGAGCTGGGCCTCTGTGCCCGTCCCATGCGGATCAGGGGTTGAAAACCGGCTGTCTGGGGGCTGTTTCTAGCTGCGCGTGCCCAGAGAGGAACCCAGGCCCTTGGGGGCGGGCTGTACCTGTTGAAATTGGAGCCGTTCAACTTTGTTGCCCAGAGCTGGGCCTCTGTGCCCGTCCCACGCGGATCAGGGGTTGAAAACCGGCTGTCTAGGGGCTGTTTCTAGCTGCGCGTGCCCAGAGAGGAACCCAGGCCCTTGGGGGCGGGCTGTACCTGTTGAAATTGGAGCCGTTCAGCTTTGTTGCCCAGAGCTGGGCCTCTGTGCCCGTCCCACGCGGATCAGGGGTTGAAAACCGGCTGTCTAGGGGCTGTTTCTAGCTGCCCGTGCCCAGAGAGGAACCCAGGCCCTTGGGGGCGGGCTGTACCTGTTGAAATTGGAGCCGTTCAGCTTTGTTGCCCAGAGCTGGGCCTCTGTGCCCGTCCCACGCGGATCGGGGGTTGAAAACCGGCTGTCTAGGGGCTGTTTCTAGCTGCGCGTGCCCAGAGAGGAACCCAGGCCCTTGGGGGCGGGCTGTACCTGTTGAAATTGGAGCCGTTCAGCTTTGTTGCCCAGAGCTGGGCCTCTGTGCCCGTCCCACGCGGATTAGGGGTTGAAAACCGGCTGTCTAGGGGCTGTTTCTAGCTGCCCGTGCCCAGAGAGGAACCCAGGCCCTTGGGGGCGGGCTGTACCTGTTGAAATTGGAGCCGTTCAGCTTTGTTGCCCAGAGCTGGGCCTCTGTGCCCGTCCCACGCGGATCGGGGGTTGAAAACCGGCTGTCCAGGGGCTGTTTCTAGATGCGCGTGCCCAGAGAGGAACCCAGGCCCTTGGGGGCGGGCTGTACCTGTTGAAATTGGAGCCGTTCAGCTTTGTTGCCCCGAGCTGGGCCTCTGTGCCCGTCCCACGCGGATCGGGGGTTGAAAACCGGCTGTCCAGGGGCTGTTTCTAGCTGCCCGTGCCCAGAGAGGAACCCAGGCCCTTGGGGGCGGGCTGTACCTGTTGAAATTGGAGCCGTTCAGCTTTGTTGCCCTGAGCTGGGCCTCTGTGCCCGTCCCACGCGGATCGGGGGTTGAAAACCGGCTGTCTAGGGGCTGTTTCTAGCTGCGCGTGCCCAGAGAGGAACCCAGGCCCTTGGGGGCGGGCTGTACCTGTTGAAATTGGAGCCGTTCAGCTTTGTTGCCCAGTGCTGGGCCTCTGTGCCCGTCCCACGCGGATCAGGGGTTGAAAACCGGCTGTCTAGGGGCTGTTTCTAGCTGCGCGTGCCCAGAGAGAAACCCAGGCACTTGGGGGCGGGCTGTACCTGTTGAAATTGGAGCCATTTAGCTTTGTTGCCCCGAGCTGGGCCTCTGTGCCCGTCCCACGCGGATCGGGGGTTGAAAACCGGCTGTCTAGGGGCTGTTTCTAGCTGCGCGTGCCCAGAGAGGAACCCAGGCCCTTGGGGGCGGGCTGTACCTGTTGAAATTGGAGCCGTTCAGCTTTGTTGCCCCGAGCTGGGCCTCTGTGCCCGTCCCACGCGGATCAGGGGTTGAAAACCGGCTGTCTAGGGGCTGTTTCTAGCTGCCCGTGCCCAGAGAGGAACCCAGGCCCTTGGGGGCGGGCTGTACCTGTTGAAATTGGAGCCGTTCAACTTTGTTGCCCAGAGCTGGGCCTCTGTGCCCGTCCCACGCGGATCAGGGGTTGAAAACCGGCTGTCTAGGGGCTGTTTCTAGCTGCGCGTGCCCAGAGAGGAACCCAGGCCCTTGGGGGCGGGCTGTACCTGTTGCAATTGGAGCCGTTCAGCTTTGTTGCCCAGAGCTGGGCCTCTGTGCCCGTCCCACGCGGATCAGGGGTTGAAAACCGGCTGTCTAGGGGCTGTTTCTAGCTGCGCGTGCCCAGAGAGGAACCCAGGCCCTTGGGGGCGGGCTGTACCTGTTGAAATTGGAGCCGTTCAGCTTTGTTGCCCAGAGCTGGGCCTCTGTGCCCGTCCCACGCGGATCAGGGGTTGAAAACCGGCTGTCTAGGGGCTGTTTCTAGCTGCGCGTGCCCAGAGAGGAACCCAGGCCCTTGGGGGCGGGCTGTACCTGTTGAAATTGGAGCCGTTCAGCTTTGTTGCCCAGAGCTGGGCCTCTGTGCCCGTCCCACGCGGATCAGGGGTTGAAAACCGGCTGTCTAGGGGCTGTTTCTAGCTGCGCGTGCCCAGAGAGGAACCCAGGCCCTTGGGGGCGGGC